>NC_064303.1:60920312-61220339 GCF_023373825.1 Bactrocera dorsalis
TAATTAAAACTTATTTATTAAACAAAAATACAACAATACTTATGACAGATGACGACGACTTTATACAATTGCAAAACATTTATAATAGACTGATCACTTCAAACAGATTTAAAATTTACCGAACCATGAAGGAATTAGAAAATATTGAAGATTATTCGGACTTCAAATCAAAAGTAATAGAAATTCACCTCGAAGGATTGCATCAGGGAATTGAAAAAGTTGCAAATTGCTTCAAGCAAAAATATTACCACCCTAATTACGTTAAGGAGATAACTAAAATAATAATGAATGTGAGTTATGCAACCATTGCAAAAACGACCATATTTCGAACAAATTACCATTTAAAGTTACGCCTCCTGTGTATGAGACTCGAGAAAAGTTTGTAGTAGACTTTTGGAAATGGGATGATGAAAATTATTTAACATGTATTGATTTATTTTCCAAATTTGCTGCAGCTGAAAAAGTATCAGCTTTAAATTGGTTAGAAACTAAGAAAGCTCTCCTAAAGATTTTTATTTTTATGGGACCTCCGAAAACATTAAAAATAGATCAGGACCAAGGTATCAATAATGTTAGCATAAAGCAGTGGTGTCAACAATTGAATATAGCAGTCGAAGTCACAACTGGGAAAACTGGTATTGGTGACATTGAACGGTTTCATAAAACGATGAATGAAAAACTGCGAATTACTTGTAGCTCTGGGGATAAAGAGTTGAAATACCTTCAAATTGAGCAAGCATTATTTACCTACAATCATGTTATTTCTCATTCCACTACAGGTGAAAGTCCGTATAACATATTTTTTAATCGGAAACACCCAAAAACAAATCCCCAATTAATTAAAGAGCGAAGAATAAATAACATAAATCAAAACCGTCAAGAAAAAGAAATAGATACGAATTTTGTTAGCGCCGAAACCTCTAGGAAAAGATTAGATAAAATTAGTAACCCTTATAAAAGAGTAAGACTTGTTCAAACCGAGTCTGATGGGGAACATCATGTAGTAAAGTTTAAAAACAGAAAAGTAAGAAAATACAAAAGCCAATTTAAAAGAAGAAAAAAATATGTTTAATTGATTTATGTTTACAATTTAGTTTTAGTCTTTAAATATTTAATATTTTGTACAAAAGAAAAAAACAAACCAAATGGGTTAAAGCATTTACTAATATTATTAAGCATCCCATGAACCTGTTAACATTTTAGTTCTACTTATTTTGTAAATAATAAAAACCAAAAACTGCAATGAGGACATTGCAATATTTTAAGATGGGAGGAGTGACATTGCTACACTCACTCAAACAATAAATTAATATCAATACGCTCTTATACGTCTTATACGTTAGAAGTAAAATAATCGAGATGACCTTCTGTAGCAGTTATTAAGCAAGGATGAGTTAGTCATTAAGCAAACATTGAAATGTGACGTATTAATTAAATATTGTAATATTTAAATTTGTTAATAGATTAAAATTAAATCCAATAAACTAATATTAAAATTTCACTTATGTACTTATGTACACGCCAGGCCCGTAGCCAGCTTTTCATTTCGGGGGGGGGGGGCTGAAGTAAAAACATATATAAACTTTAAATTTTCTGTTTATTAAAAAAAAAACAATATAAATTCATATACATATTACTTAAATTATTTGGTAGTTGTAACTTAAATAAGTAATATTTTTTCTTTTCTTCTTGCTTGCCATATCATTAATTACTTCATTTGTATCTATTTTAATATCCCAGTGCACTGCAATAACAGCAAGTGCACTCAGCCGCTCATAGCCCATCACACTGCGTGGTAAAGTTTTTATTCTTTTTAAGGTTGAAGAAGTTCTTTCGAAGGAAGCGGTCGTCACTGGAAGAGTTGGTAAAATTGTAAGCAGGTAGTGAATACTTTTAAAATACGTTGCATCGCAATGTTGCAGTAATTTCAACACTTCTATGGTTGGATCTATTGTTGATAAGCTGGCACACCACAATCGATACTCTGATTTTAATGCTGTCATTGATATTTGCTCCTCGAAGTAAATAGTTAAATTTTTTATTTCTTCGGCATTATCAATTGCAGCAAAACCTGGGAGTAGAATTTGAAATTACGAGAGTATATCCTCATTCACTAATAAACGTTCTGTCATGTTTTGAATCAGAGCATCAACGCATGGAATAAATATTGTAACTCTGAAGTGGCTTTCAGGGGTTGTGCAAGGTGGATTAGCACGAGTAGTTTGACGCGAAGTCACTCTGAATTTCCAAACTTAGTACAATGAATTTGAAAAGCTCCACAAAGCTTATAATGCTTTCATGCCTTTCTATAAACCTTATTTCACAAAGGCGAACAAGTCGTCTTTTTTTGCTTTCTGGTGCGTGTTTCTGTATAACGTCCTGGAAAGTTGTGTTTGCATTTGAATGGTTTCTAAATAAATTTGCTATTTCATTGACAATACCAAGGCAGTTCCGTATTGAAGGTAATGACATAGTATTAGAAAGCGCAAGGTTCAATCGGTGACTAGTGCAATGAACATATCGTGCTTTTGGATACAGTTGTCTTATCCTGGTTTGCACTCCACTTAAATGCCCTGACATGTTTGCTGCTCCGTCATATCCCTGTCCAACCAAATTCGCCATATCAAGATGGAGATCTGTACAACGCTTAAGTATGACTTTTGATAAGTTTTCAGTCACCGTCCAGTGTAGTTGCGTACGACTGTTATAGGTTTGAGCTGAGTTGTGTATAAGAGTTTCAAAAGATTCAGTCAGTGATAAATCCTTTTTTATTTGCGATTTATTTAAAAAATTTCCTTATTATCGTCACATATGTAAATACGCGTATTACTTCAAAGTCCACATTGGCATATATCCCCCAATACCCATTGGTTTTTGATCATTAAAAACAAGTAGGATTGCGTATACAATACATTCAAAGACCACATTGGCATATACCCCACAATACCCCTTGGTTTTTGATCAACAAAAACAAGCAGGATTGTGTAAAACATAATAAAGCGTAATACATATGTACATACAAACATGGATACATATGTACAAAGTGTAGTGATCTCTAAAACGAGCTCTCATTTGCACATAATAAAATAAAAGAACCATATACATAACGGGTGATTTTTTTGAGGTTAGGATTTTCATGCATTAGTATTTGACAGATCACGTGGGATTTCAGACATGGTGTCAAAGAGAAAGATGCTCAGTATGCTTTGACATTTCATCATGAATAGACTTACTAACGAGCAACGCTTGCAAATCATTGAATTTTATTACCAAAATCAGTGTTCGGTTCGAAATGTGTTTCGCGACAAATTTTGTTCAGTGATGAGGCTCATTTCTGGTTGAATGGCTACGTAAATAAGCAAAATTGCCGCATTTGGGGTGAAGAGCAACCAGAAGCCGTTCAAGAACTGCCCATGCATCCCGAAAAATGCACTGTTTGGTGTGGTTTGTACGCTGGTGGAATCATTGGACCGTATTTTTTCAAAGATGCTGTTGGACGCAACGTTACGGTGAATGGCGATCGCTATCGTTCGATGCTAACAAACTTTTTGTTGCCAAAAATGGAAGAACTGAACTTGGTTGACATGTGGTTTCAACAAGATGGCGCTACATGCCACACAGCTCGCGATTCTATGGCCATTTTGAGGGAAAACTTCGGACAACAATTCATCTCAAGAAATGGACCCGTAAGTTGGCCACCAAGATCATGCGATTTAACGCCTTTAGACTATTTTTTGTGGGGCTACGTCAAGTCTAAAGTCTACAGAAATAAGCCAGCAACTATTCCAGCTTTGGAAGACAACATTTCCGAAGAAATTCGGGCTATTCCGGCCGAAATGCTCGAAAAAGTTGCCCAAAATTGGACTTTCCGAATGGACCACCTAAGACGCAGCCGCGGTCAACATTTAAATGAAATTATCTTCAAAAAGTAAATGTCATGAACCAATCTAACGTTTCAAATAAAGAACCGATGAGATTTTGCAAATTTTATGCGTTTTTTTTTTAAAAAAAGTTATCAAGCTCTTAAAAAATCACCCTTTATATAGACGTAAATATACAAATATATACAAAAAAAATTATTTGTTTTGCGGTTAATAAAAAATAATTAAATAAAATTAAATCGAAATTAAATTGAATACTAGTGAATTACATAATTCGAGTTGTCGGTTACACATCACGATTATACGCGGCAATTAGGAGCGTTTTTGGTTTACTAATTTAATTAAAAACTCTTATTCACATAATTGAGTTCTCGTCTGAACATACATACATATGTATATGCGAAAACTGTGGTAAAATTAAATTCAATAATTTCAGCATATAAAAAAAAATCTGTTTTATCGATTTTCTTTGAAACTCTTACTTATAAAAGAGTCTTCTTTTCGAAATATTACATCTACATACATATACGAAGTCTGTGGTGCAATTCAATTCAATATTTTCAGCATATAAAAATGTGTCTGTTTATTGATTTTCTTTGAAACTCTTACTTATAAAAGAGTCTTCTTTTCGAAATATGACATCTACCTACATATACGCAATTTGTGGTGCAATTCAATAATTTCAGCATATAAAAATTTATCGGTTTATCGATTTTCTTTGAAACTCTTACCTACAAAAGAGTCTTCTTTTCGAAATATTACATCTACAACTTCATAATACCAATCAAGTTTTATTGAAAATTTCTGTTTTCTATTCGTCACATTTTTTAAATGAGCTCGGACTCAAAAGAATCTAAACCAAGTCAGTTACTAAATGTCCCAAAGATGATTTCCGACGAAAAAAGTCCATGTACACCTGCAGAAGCTACACGCTCGAAGCAAGGTGCTACGAAACAAAAAAGGGAGAAAGACATATCATACTCTAAATTCATTTCTGAGTGTGACTGTCTAATAAAATACTGCAATCGATTTGTTTCTTCGCCGATTCAAGACAATTCTGAATCGGCGCTAGAAATAAAAAGCCAAACTATTGAAAGTTTTTGGACACGTCTCCAGGCTGCATATGACACAATTGTAGATACTGACGATTCAGATCTACCAGAAAGCTTTAAATATTCTGCTTACGCTAAATTTGAAAACTGCTTAGACCAGTATGAAGACACAAAAATTATGATCGCAGTTCAGCTAAAATTAATTAAAGCAGTAGCACCCTCTCCACCTCCGAGAGTAGAGCTGCCACAAATTCAAAATCAAGAGCCAAGTTCGGGTATCCACCTCAAGGTGCCCGCATGTGACACTGAAATTTTCCATGGTGGTTATGAACAATGGCCTTCCTTCCGGGACATGTTCACAGCTGTTTACATAAACCATCCGAAATTATCAAATGCTCAAAAGTTGTGTCACCTCAGATACAAAACAAATGGTCAAGCAGGCGTCATCGTAAAACAGTTCGCATTAAATGACGACAATTTCCATATGGCTTAGGAAGCTCTGAGATCAAGGTACGAAAACAAGTGAAGAATATATGAAACTTCAATCCACTGTTTTCAACTGTTTGTCGGTTTTAGCGACACATAACGTTCCCACAGGCAATTGGGACCCAATTCTGCCAAATATATGCACCGCCGCATTATCAGAAAAATCGTTATTGCTATGGGAACAATTTCTCTCATCAAGGAAAAAATGCCCCACGTGACAGCAAATGAAAGATTTCCTAGCTACCCAGTATGAAATCGCAGAAAGAGATGATAAAAAGATAATTAAACCAAAAGGTATTTCCCATGACCTTAATAGAAGCTTCCAAAGATCCCAAGCCAGTAGCAACAACAATTCAAATAGAAGCTTCTTCAAAAATCAAACGTTCACATCTGAACAGTACAAACAAACGTCATGCTAACTGTGCACAGGGGGGAATTAACTTAAATCTTGCGAGAAATTTAAGAAATTAAATATAATTGATCGAAACAATTTTGTAAAGTCAAAAAGACTTTGAACAAACTGCTTATCACGTGCACACATGCTTAAAGATTATGAAAGCAAATTTAATTGCGTTTATTGTCATAAACGACATCATTCGATATTACACATTACCAATTTTTCCAGCTCACTCTCAAACAGCGCGAACATAAAAAGAGCAACAGGTTTGGTTGCAACAACAAATTCAGAAAACAGCCAAGAAGCACCATGCTGCTCAAAGGCGTTCAAAACCCAAACGCTACATATCGAAAACCACAGTAGAGTACTACTGCCTACAGCAGTCGTCTCCATCGAACACCGAGGAGAGCTGTTTAAACTCAGGGCCTTAATAGACCAAGGATCACAACGATCATTTATTGCGTCTAGGGCACAAAATAGGCTACAACTGCCTACGAAATTATCCAATTTTGAAATTACGGGAATGGGTGGAAGGGTAGTTCAAAACTCCAATAAAATCTGCCCCATTTCCCTAATTTCCCCCCAAGCGGATAAGCGCATTCAAGCAGAAGCTATTGCCTTACCGCAATTAACAAACATGCTTCCAAGCTATCATATAAATAGCAAGCATTGGCAAAAGGTTTCACACCTCAAGTTAGCAGATCCCAACTGCAATACTCCCGCTCAAATACATCTTCCATTAGGCAGCGATCCCATACCACAGATAATACTCGAAGGTATTGAGAAAATTACAAAAACACTTCTGGCGCAAAATACCATTTTCGGACGGGTCCTAAGAGGACTAGTTGCGGAACCAGTTGCCACGGTGAAAACTCAAACCACAATTACTCGATCAGAAGATGGCCGGTACGTCGTACGATTACCTCTAAAGCCAGTATTTCCCCGCACATTCGCCTTAGGTCATTCCCGCATCTCTGCTATCCAACAGTTTTTAAGCATGGAAAAAACCTACTTAAAAAAGGCAAGCTGAAACCAGAATATGATAGGGTCGTAGAATAATACCTCCATTTAGACCATATGGAGGAAGTCAGCGCTGGCGAAAAAATAATACAAAGTAAATACTACTCGTTTTATTTGCCACATCATGCAGTAGTAAAGCCAGACAAAAAAACCACGAAGGTAAGAGTTGTTTTCAATGCGTCAAAATCCACGACTTTGGGAAATTCCCTAAATGACATTTTATTTACGGGACCCACGCTTCAGCCAGACCTAATGCTGCTTATCTTAAATTGGCGTATCTTCAAATACGCATTCAACCGGGACGTCGAGAAAATGTATAGACAAATAGTCGTACATAAAGACGATCAAGATTTTCAACGAATCATTTTCAAAAAATCACCCACTAGTCCACTACGCGACTTTAAGTTAAAAACAGTTACCTTTGACGCCAACCGTGCTCCATACTTAGCCATTCGAGCACTGTACGAATTGGCAGAAAACACCAAGTCAGAATTTCCTCTGGCAACCCAGGTGTTAAAAGCGCAAACGTATGTTGACGACATTTTGTCTGGAAGTCACAGCCACAGCATACGAATCCTTATCACAGGTTATAAGAGCCCTCAAAACCGCAGGGTTTCCACTGAAAAAGATTACTGCTAATCATCCCAATACAGTAAAATATATACCGATATACTTGTTGGATAGTAATTTCCTTAAATTCGAAAAGGAAAGTACAACAAAGACTCTGGGGATTCAATGGAATTCGATATCTGACCAGTTTTCATACACTACGGAGTCAATATCTGCATTATCCCCCATTACAAAACGCCAAATCCTATCCTCTGCGGCAATACTTTTCGACCTCATGGTGGATAAACTGTTCCCCCGAACACAAAGTCGAATTACACGGTTTCTGTGACGTTTATGAGAAGCCATACTGTTCCACTATCTATGTGCGCACACAAAGCGATAATAGTGACATGCTTGAGCATTTTTCATCGTTTCCTCGTGCCCTTCGAGTTCTCGCCTACATGCTAAAGTTCATAGAGCGACTCAAACATAAAGTTAAGGGAATTCATCCAGAATCTCCCCAATGCGATACATTGAAACTCCAAAAGGCAAAGGTCGCACTAATCATATCCACTCAAATGCATTACTTCAGCCGCGATATATCATTTTTAAGAGAATCAAAACCCATTGATAAAAGGAGTTTACTCTTGGTTCTTAACTAGCAGAGAAATCCCAACTTGCCACTTTATTCCTCAGTTATATCCACTCACCCATGCTTCACGCTGAACATTGCCTAATGTAGCATACAGTACGTTAAGAGTTCTATATTCCCCGTCTTAAGGGGCTATACCAGTGTGACACTTTCAAAAAAAAAAAACATTTTTATCCGCTTTTTCGATAGCTTACATTTCCCTAAATATCCTGTGAAATCGGGAAAGTCGTATCTTGAATAGTTTTTGGATGCAGCGTTCTAAAGAGCGACTGCTCGGAGGTGCAAACATATATAAGTTGTTCAGATGTTTCTGAATACATTTGCTATACAATGACCTATGATCTTTTTGATTAGTTGAAAATTGTTAATTTGGCCTTAGGTTAGGTTAGGTTAGATGGCTGATCAAGAGACTTGGACTACTAGAATTAGTCCTTTGTGAAGCCATTGAAAAACGAACTCCCGTGTTCGGACTTAGATATCGGCAAACCGTTTGGTATCCAATACAAAACTATAGAGACGCTTAATTTCTATGCTCGCCAGGTCGGCGGGTGTTCTGAAGCTGTGTGCCCCCAAGTGTCTAAGTCTTGACCTCCTATAAGCAGGGCAGTCAAGAAGGAAGTGCTGACTGGTTTCTACTGCGTCCTCCTCCAAGCAGCTTCTGCATGCGGCGTCCGGTAAGACTCCCAGTCTTACAGCATGTATGCCAATAGGGCAGTGGCCCGTTAGGAGCCCCATCATTAATGAGAGGCTAGCCTTACTGATAGCAAAGAGATCACCAGATCTTCTGCGGTCTATCTTGGGCCAAAAGGCCTTTGCGACCGCTCAGGTACCAATGCTAGACCATCGCTGACCGAGCAGTCACGTCAAGTAGTAGAGAACAGGAGGATGCAGGAGCACCTACCCGTTCCCATTCTACCGATAGCGATTCTATGGTGCCTTTCCGTGCCAGCTCATCAGCCTTGCAGTTACCTACGATTCCGCTGTGGCCCGGCACCCACACCAGTCTTATAATAAAAGCACTCGCCGCCAGAGACAGTGACGCCAGACACTCTTCGATTAGCCTTGAACGCACTGTGAACGCGTTCAAGGCTAGTATCGCCGCTCTGCTATCTGAGTGAATGGTCACTTCCCTGAAGGTAGACACTCTTTTGAGCAGCATGTCTGCTGCTACCTTGATGGCTGCAACCTCAGCCTGGAAAACGCTGCAATAGTCGGGAAGTCTGAAGCTGGATTTTATGGAGAGCTCCCGACAGTAGACCCCTCCACCTACCTTCCCCCCAAGCTTCGACCCATCCGTAAAGAAGCTTACTGCCCCTCTCCTCCAGCGACTTCTTCCCTGCCAAACCTCCCTCGTCGGTATATGTGCAGAGAAGGAGCCACCGGAGTTCGATATGGCGACTCCATGATCTAGATGATCCGGGATGAAGTCAAAGCTTGTGAGGATATCCGAGTGTTCAGATGCACGCCCCCTTAGGAACCCAGTCTCTCTGAGCCTAATAGCCACCTTTGCGGCCATACACCTTCCGGCAATATCCACCGGCGTTATGTTCAGGATTGCATTAAGTGCGATGGTTGGGGTTGACCTTAATGCACCGCACATGCTGATGAGCGCAGCTCGTTGAACGCTCTCAAGTTTCTTTGCAAGTGTGGTCTTCTGCAAAGCCCTCCACCACATGAAGACTCCATAGAACATTATAGGCAATCGATGCCTTTTTGGCTCTCTCCTCGATATTCGGCTTTCATGAAAGCTTCTTATCTAGGATGAGCCCTAAGTACTTCACTGTATCCGCCGGTTGCAAGCGGATACCTCCCAATAGCGGTAACGGCGCCTCTGGGATCTTGTACCTTCTACTAAATAAAACCATTTCTGTTTTATTAGGATTGATGGCAAGTCCACTTTCGACTGCCCATTTTGTTACAACGCTGAGATATCCCTGCGTCAATTCATACACGGTGCTTAGAAACTTTCCTTTCACCATAAGTGCTACATCGTCTGCATAGGCAATCACCTTACAGCCAAGATCCTCTAGCTTTTTGAGAAGGTCGTTAACGACTAGGATCCATAGAAGAGGAGAAAGAACCCCTCCTTGAGGGGTTCCCCTGCTAACACTCCGCCGCGCGCTTGCGCTGCCCCATTCTGATTCGACCACTCTGTCGCACAGGAGACTGAAAATGAGGTGCTTGAGGTTCGATTCAACCTCAAGACCGTCTAGTGCAGCAACGACTGCCTCTGGCAGGACATTGTTGAAAGCTCCCTCAATATCAAGGAAGGTCCCAACCGCGAAGTCCTTGCCCTCAATTGCTTCCTCAAGCCACGACGCGATAGTGTGCAAGGCAGTGTCCACTGACCTTCCTTTACGCTACGCATGTTGCGCTCCTGATAGATAGTCCCTCGGAATGCGCCCCCTTAGATACCAGTCCATCAGCCTCTCCAAAGTCCTTAGTAAAAACGAGGAGGCCTGAAATCCTTGGCCGTGACGTGCGAGCCCCTGCCAGCCTTCGGAATGAACGTAACCCTGACTCGTCTCCAGGCCCCCGGGATGTAACCTAATCTGTTGCAGTTCGCACAGATCGGTGCCAACCAGCCGCATGGTACTTTAACAGCCTGCTGCAGCTGCGCTGGTATGATGCCATCCGGTCCCGGGGACTTGAACGGTTTGAACGAATTTATCGCCCAAGTCAAGCGACGCTCATCCAGAAGGTCGAAAAAGGCCGTGCGATCAGCATTCAACGCTCCGAGAGATACCTCCGTGGAGGACGTGTTACTAGGGAAGTGAGCATCAAGAAGCATCTGTAGTGTCTCTTCACTACTCAGCGCCCATTTCCCATTTACATCCTTAAGGTACCCCAGGGACACAGGGTTTTTCGCGAGAATTCGCCTGAATCTAGAGGACTCGTGGAAGCCCTCCACTTTTTCGCAGAAGCTCTTCCACGAGATCCTCTTAGCCCTTCTTAGCTCGGACTTGTATATCGAAAGTCCTGTTTTATAAAAGACCCAATCATCGGGTAGCCCACTCCTACGGGCCTTGTAGAATAAGCGTCTACAGGACGCCCTAATTTCCGAGAGCTCCAAAGTCCACCATTGAGGTTTACCTCTGCCCTTCGGTGTTTTCAATGGACAGGAGCTCTCCAGTGCAGTGTTGCACGCCGAGCTGAAGGCTTCGACCCACCCATCCACCACATCGGCGGTGGCCAGCGCGTCTGCCCCCGGTGCGCGTAGAAGATTTTGCCGAAGCCTTCTGCGGTAACCTTCCCGATATATCTATGATCAGAAAAGGAATGGTCATCGAGAACCCTCCAGTTCGAGATCAGCGGGGCAATTCTGTGTGAGGCTAGGGTGAGGTCGGGAACCTCCTCCCTGCCTGCGGTCACAAAAGTAGGAGAATTTCCCCTGTTGCAGATGCAAAGATTTTCACTAACAATAAAATCAAAAAGCGACTCACCTCTAGTGTTAGTATCCGAGCTCCCCCAGATCAAATGTCGCGAGTTGGCGTCCGAGCCGATGATGACATCAGCCCCATTCCGGGACGCTTCATCCAAGGCCCTCCTTAGTAATGTGGGAGCTGGCTCCACCTCATCGTCATGAGGCATATACGCAGCGACTAGCCAGATACTCCCGGTGTCGCTCTCTAGTTTTGCTGTAACTACGTCAGCGTTACTGAAATTAGGTAAAAGAAATACCGTTAGATCGTTTCTGACCAGCATACAGGCTTTATTTCTACCTGCATCCTTGGCCGCCAGCAGCTTGTGGCTCTTCGTCCTTAGTCCAGATATTGCTAGTTAGCCACGGTTCTTGGATCAGGACCACATCGGCTTCGTCTTGCTCCAGACGAAGCAGTAGATTGGCGGAGGCCGCCTTTGCGTGATGGAGGTTAATCTGGAGGAATCTTGTCCTTCAGACTATCCTCTAGAAGCGCCAGTTCAGCGCTTGGATCGTGGTCGACCCGCACCTCCTCAAACAATTGTTTGAGGCTGAAGACGGAGTCGCCGATCGACGATCCGCCTCCAGTACTCGCCACGTCCGAGAGGTTTGGGTCGTTTTCCCTGATCGCTTGACCATCGCTAACGCCTTCTCCCTTCTCCCCCGCATCTGCAGCTTGAGCGCCATCAGCCCTGGCATCCGTTGGGAGCACCTTCAGTACCACCATTTCGAACCCATAGCTGATGGCTCCCTTGGTTTTGCTAAGAGGACCGATGGACTCCGCGTTAAGCATTATCAGCGCTTGCCGATATGGTTCATCAGTTCTCTCCAGCCTTATTACCCTCCAGTCATGCGCGGGGAGTGAGGGGTTGCAGTACCTGAGGATTTCCTCTATCTCCTTCGCAGTAGACGGTTCGGCCGGCAGCCAGACGCGAGCCCTAGGGCGAAGAGGAAGATCCTCTTTGTCCACGGCCTCCAGTCTGGCCCCCTTCCAAACCTCCCCCACCAGAGAGACTGCCTTCTTGTATAAGATGGCCGATCTTTCAGCGGCGCATCGAGTAAGCTTGTGCAGCCCATGGTGCCATCCGGCAATAACGCATTTTGGGGGTGGCCCAGAGTTTTCCTTGACCTCCCTGAGGAAGACCGAAGAGATAGCCGCCGCCACTCTCTTCCATTCTTCATGGGAAATTGCCCCGTCCTCCCTGCTGCGGTCGAGCACGCCAAGTATCCTTGCGCCAGCACCTTTAGCAATCTCGCTGAAGGTTGGCGCCGCCCCCGTTCTCGGTTTTTTACCAAGGGAGGTTTCTCCCTCGTGCGATCTTTGCCGCTTAACCGCTGGTTCCTGTTTGTGTGCTTCGAGTCGTGACCCATCGGTCTCGCTATCGCTTAGCACCTTCTTGGCCCACTCCAGCGTGTTAGCATGCTGCTCAGATACCTGACCAGCATGCTCACCACCGTAGCGTTCCACTATCTTTGCCGCTAGTCGACGGTCCGACTTCAGCTTCCTAGCTAAAGCCCCTTTGCTAATTTGGCCTTAAAAAAACGACAATTTTTTTTACATAAAAAAACGATTTTTTTTTTTAAATTACGCCATTTTATTAATTTTCGATATTTTTCAAAGTTCGTAGGTTATTGTATAGGAAATATCTTTAACTTTAATAAAATTTTTGAATTTTTTGTTTCAGCTATTCATTCGGCCGGAATCCTGCCAGCAGTTGGGGACTTTTTTTTGGCCACTCCGAAGACTTCGAAAAGGAAAGTACAACAAAGACTCTGGAGATTCAATGAAATTCGATATCTGACCAGTTTTCATACACTACCGAATCAACCACCATTACAAAACGCCAAATTCTATCCTCTGTGGCAAAACTTTTCGACCCCGCAGGATGGCTTTCGCCAATTATGATACAAGCTAAAATCCTGATCCAAGAATTTTGGCTAGATGGGACCAATTAGGACGAACAAGTAAGACCACTTCGTTTAGAAAAGTGGTCACAGTTCGCGAGTAATCTAAACGATATCTCATAGATACAAATCCCACGGTGGGTAAACTATTTCCCCGAACACAAAGTCGAAGGCATGCTGTGCTACTATCTATGTGGGCACACAAAGCGATAACGCGACCACAAGTCACTTATTAGTAGCAAAGGCTAAGCTGGCTCCTCTAAAAACGCTAAGTCCATCTCGACTTGAGCTCTTTGGCGCCCTGCTATTCGCAAAATTGGTTTCCATGGTGCAGTCCCACTTAAACATGAAGAAATACAGATTGCATCTCTGGTCCGATTCTGAAATAGTTCTAGCCTGGTTGGAAAACCACCACACGCATGGAAAACGTACACTCTAATCGTACGTCACAAATACTTGACCTAGTGGGGTCAGCCACTTGCCGACACGTAGCCAGTGCTGACAATCCTGCCGATTTAGGTCAAGAGGGTGCAGGCCGCTGCACCTTGCCACGACCACCCTCTGGTGGAATGGCCCGCGATGGTTAACAGAATATCCTTGGCCAAAATCGCCCAGGTGTAATATAATTGCCCCAGAAAGTCGAAAAATCGACTGCTTTCACGCAACATTGGATGATACTGACATCCTTGATCGATTTTCATCGTTCCCTCGTGCCCTCCAAATTATCGCCTACATGCTAAAGTTCATAGAGCGACTCAAAAATAAGATTAAGGCAAATCACCCAGAATCTCACCATTGCGATACATTGACACACCTAGAACTCCAAAAGGCGCTAATATGCATTAGCGGGCTTAATTTACATTTATTTGCGCATTTGACCCATGTTAATGCAAGCTTGTAATGCACCAGAATTTCGTGCATTTGGTTGAATTTACCAAATTTGAGTAGGCAACAGTGCTCAAAAATGGCGGATTTTTGCTATTTTTTGACAGATGTTGCACTGTTGCTATCCATTTTTCCAATATTCTTAACTTACAATCAATTATTGCTATTAATTTCACCGTAGATAATAATAAATTTTTAAATAATTTTTTGTTAAATTTATATTGATTTTCCAAAATTACCAATATTTCTATTAATAATTTTTCTTATTCATTCTTATTTCACTTTTTTTAATACATAAACAAATTTTACTATCATCTGTCTAAATGTGCATTAGGGTTGCTTAAGGCGCATTAATTTTGCTCGTCTGTCAGTGCTACTACTCCTCAGTTATATCCACTTAATCATGCTTCTCGCTGAACATCGCCTAATGCAGCACATAGTCCGTCAAGAGTTGTATATTCCCCGTCTTAAGCCCCAAATAAAGAATGCATTTTCATGTGCAAGATCTGCACTATGCAAAGCAGAAGTTGCGAACACAAATTATGGCCGCACTTTCACCGGAACGCTGCAATTTCGCTCTGCCTTTCACAGTTACAGGAGTCGACTTTGCTGGGCCTTTTCAGATAAAGGCGTCCATACTAAGGTCCCCCACTCTAATGGTTCGCTTCACTTAGTTCCACTGGGTATACTTACTTTGAGCTTTGGCTATGTAACCCTTTTTGCTTGTGTTAAAGTGAAAGATAAGTTAAAGGTAAAATTCAACCAATTGTATTTCCGGATAAAAATTCAATTTAAATCGCTGACACTTAACTCTGGTTCACAATGTTGTACATATATATTTTTTTTCTGTTTCACAAGGTTGATTAGATATAATGGTTTTATTAGATGTAATGTTTTCTTATTTATAATATGTTCACTGCTGCTGCTGGTCCACAATCACACACACACGACCGAAAAGGGTTTTTCTCTGTTCCGTACCACAAATTAGCGAAACGCGGATCAAACGTTAAAAAGCTGGCGAGACGTGACTCTATCGTACGGGCGTAGAAATCGAATAGGTTTCACCCCCATCTAACCAATCCCTTTTGATCGGTTAGGTGGTGAAACGATAACGTGTGGTGTGTGCGTAGTGTGGTTGGTTTGTTGCGTGGCGTTGTGTGTATGATGGTGTAGGTTGTGTGCTGAATGTTGTGTTGTATGATGAGTGTGAGTTATGTGATAAGTTTTATGTTGTGTGCTGAATGTTGTGTGGTGTGATGAATTTCCTGGTGAGGGGTGAGATGCCATGAAGTCGCATAATCCCGGCCCCCCTAGGCGGATTAATCGCCTAGAAGTCTTTGCAACCGTTACAGAGTGCTCACTACGGCGTTCAGTCCCGTTGGCTTGCGTTGTGGATTACGATGACCGTGGGTTGGTGCAGGTGGTCGTGAGTGCGCTCCCCTGGTGCGTCTGGAACGGTGCCCTCTTCGGCGCTGGACATGATCCTCGTGTTGTCTGTGTCTGTTATTTGTGTGGATTGCTGGCGGATTGACTCGACGAGGGAATCGATGAAACAGTGTATGATGAGGGCGTTGGCAGTATTGGCATGACCCGTCGGTTGGACATTCGAATGTGGTGTGGGAGTCTCCCAAGCAATTCATGCAATGGCCGTGTGTGCGAGCGATCTGTTGGCGCTGAGCTGGCTTCATGATTTTGAAGATTGTGCACCTCTTCAGAACGTGGGCCCGATGGGATAAGCTGCATCGTGGAGGCAAGTTTTCTTCGATTGGATCTTCTAACGTATCCCTGGGTGTTGCAACTGATGAGTGCCTTGGCGGACTCAAGACTCTTCGTGTCCTTGGTGCGGCGGTGGGTAGAGCTGATGCTCTAGGTGCAGCAATGGCGGATTTCACAGTCTTGGGAGCAAGTTGGATGTCTTCTATGTCCATTTCTATTGGAATAGGAATACATTATATTAAAACATTGTATGGTTCATATATTGAATTATGTAACTGGATACTTGGTTTGAGAAATAGATACATATATCATCGTATATTATACATATTTTTTTTACGGTTCGATTGCTATCGCTCATTGGTTTTAGGTTGTATAACAGTAGTACTTAGAATTAAACGGATTGTAAACGGTGTATTTTTTAATTAATTATGGTTTATTTTTATGTATGCGATTGCATTCGCTTGTTTTCAGTAATCGGTTCTTCGGTATTTGGAAGAAAACACAATTTTACTAGTGGTCGAGTTAGTAGGCCAGTTTGTGTTCGCACATCTACTACTCTTATATGACCATCTCGTCCCCGATGTACCTTTTCAATGCGACCTAGTCGCCATTCGGTTGGGGGAAGGCATTCGTCCTGTATGATGACGCATTCGCCTGTACTGGGTTCATTCTGGATCGTTTTCCATCGATATCTCTTATGGAGATCTTTAAGATAGTCCTCCTTCCATCTGTGGCTGAATTCATGATGGAGAATCTTGATTCTTTCCCATCGATTTATTAAAGTGAGTGAGTCTCCTTCTGTCTCAGGTAAGGCGAGAAGAGGAGCTCCTCTGAGGAAGTGTCCAGGTGTAAGAGCTGTGAAATCGGAGGGATCTTGCGAGAGTGGTGATATAGGTTTTGAATTTAATACGGCTTCGATACGAGTGAGTAGTGTAGTAAACTCCTCATAATTAAATTTATGATTTCCAGCCGTTTTCTTTAAATGAGACTTAAAGCTTTTTACTGCTGATTCCCAAAGTCCGCCCATATGTGGAGAACATGGAGGTATAAATTGCCAATCGATCCCTTGGGGTGCATATTTTTTAACAATTTCGCGTGATACTCCTTTCATGAAGTTTATGAATTCTTTCTCGGTGGCTCTTTGAGCTCCGATAAAGTTTTTCCCATTGTCGCTCATAATCTTTGAGGGAAATCCCCGTCGTCCGACAAAGCGTGCAAGTGCTGCGAGGAAAGCCGCAGTTGTTAGATCTGAACAAAGCTCGAGGTGTACTGCCTTTGTCGTAAAACATACAAAAACAGCCCTTACCCTTTTCTAAATGTAGATGATATTAACATTGAGGCCTTTATCTGGAAAGATCCAGCAAAATCAACCCCAGTAATAGTAAAAGGTAGAGCATAATTGCAGCGTTCAGGTGGTAAAGCTGCCATGATCTGCGTACGCATTTTATGTTTGTACAAGGTACATTGTTTACACATAAAAATCGTCTTTTTAAGTTGTGGTTTTAGTCGCGGTATATAAAATTCTTGTCGGACCATTTGCTGCATCAAGCGATGCTCACCATGTAGTGTAAGCTGGAAGGTATATTAGGAATAAATGAGTAAACCGGGATTTCTCAGGTATAATAATGGGATGTCGTTAGTTATAACTAAGGCTGGAGTTCGCTAATCTTCCATTTGCCCTCATTAATCCCTTAGCGTCCAAGAATGGATTTAAAACGTGAAGAGAGCTTCCCTTTTCGAGTGGTCGTCTTTGCTTTCTCTCGACTGAAATAGCGAGTTTGGGTGTAGGTAATGACACTAACTTTGGCATGTTGCAAATCGGTATGCGTTAGTTGTACGCAAGGATCAATTGGTATCCCTTTCATTTTTTGTTTAAGTCTTTGGGTGAGTTTGTGCATGTAAGCGACTACTCTTAGTGCTCTGGCAAATGACGAAAATCGGTGGAGAATATCATCCTCTTCTGGGGTTATACGAAAATTTTCAATTTTCCGACTTTCCGGCGGTATTATATTACGAGCAGGAGACTTTGGCCAGAATTCTTGTGATTCTGTTAGCCATGTTGGACCATTCCACCAGAGTGTAGTGCTGGTGAGGTGCAGTGGCTTGCAACCTCTTGTCCCAAGATCCGCTGGGTTATCTGCACTTGCAACATGTTGCCATTTTGCTGGGGCAACTAAGTCCAAGATTTGAGATATTCGGTTGGATACATAGGTCTTCCAGCAATAGGGTGGTTTTTCTAACCACGCTAAAACTATTTCTGAGTGTGACCAAATATACGTTTTATGATCGGTTAATTTCAGATGTATTTGAACTATTGAAATAAATTTTGCTAACAGAAGAGCACCATTCAGTTCAAGCCGTGGCAGACTGAGTGTCTTTAAAGGTGCAACTTTGGCTTTGGCTACCAAGAGGTGTGCAGATATTTTGTTATCGTACTGCGTGCGTACGTAAACTGTTGCGCAATAAGCTTTTTCAGAGGCATCACAGAAACCGTGTAATTCTGCGTTAATGTTTGGAGTGAAATTTACCCATCGAGGGATTCGAATTTCTGATATAGTATGCAAATTGTTAGCAAATTGTACCCATTTTGTTAAACGTACAGGTTTTACCTGTTCATCCCATTCAGTGCCATCTTGCCACAATTCTTGAATGAGGATTTTTGCTTGAATCATTATTGGCGAAAGCCATCCTGCGGGGTCGAAAAGTTTTGCCACCGAGGAAAGTATTTGGCGTTTTGTAATGGCGGACATTGCAGATATTGACTCAATTGTTTATGAGAATTGATCTATTATCGCATTCCATTGAATCCCTAGAGTTTTGGTTGTACTAGCCTTTTCAAATTTAAGGAAATATGTATCTAATAAGTCTTCCTTTTTAATGTCTTTTATTATTTCAGGGAGATTTGAAGTAATTTTCTTTAGAGGGAAACCTGCTGAATTTAATGCTTTAATCACTTGCGATAGTGATTCGCATGCTAATGCGATATTGTGGCTACCTGATAGTATGTCGTCCACGTATGTTTGTGTTTCCAACACAGAAGATGCTAAAGGCAAATTTGTTACATTTGTTTTTGCCACTTCATGCAGTGTCCTGATCGCCAAATAGGGTGCGCAATTGATGCCAAAGGTGACGGTTTTAAGTTTGTAGTCGCTGATTGGACTATTACTTGATTTCCGGAAGACTACACGTTGGAAATCTTGGTCATCTTCATGTACTAGAATTTGTCTGTACATTTTTTCTACATCCCCATTGAAAACGTATTTAAACATGCGCCAATTTAGAATTAGCAACATGAGATCAGGTTGTGATGTTGGCCCTTTTCATGGACTGATTTGCCTGAGCTCGTACACTTTGAGGCATTGAAAACCACTCGTACCTTTGTTTTAATTTTATCAGGTCTTATTACCCCATGATGTGGCAGATGAAAAGATCTAAAATATCTAAATTTAGATACTTTTTCATATGGTACAGCTTCTTCCATATGATTGAGGTCAAGATATTCGTCCATCACATTATCGTATGCCGATTTAAGCTCACTTTTCTTTATCAGGCTTTTTTTAGGCTTAGAAATTGCTGGACTGCTGATATTGTATTCTAGAGTGGCCTAGAGCTATGGTTTCAGGAAAAGTTGGTTTGAATGGTAGTCGCACAACATAACGACCATGTTCGTTTCTTGTTGTTGTGGACTTGTAATAGGCTTCACATGCCTTGTCTTCTTCTGAAAGCTGGGTGCTTTGGGGTAATTCTTCTATTTCCAAAATTTTTTAAGTTGATTTTTTAAAAATTCGTTTGAGATATTTTGCACTTGTGTGGTGAAAGTATTGATTTTTTCAGGGATTTGGCCACTTATAATCCACCCAAAGATTGTATTTTGGGCTAACAATTTATTAGAGATTTTCTCTATATCTCAAGAATTATTTGAGGTATTAAGTCACTGCCTAATAATATGTCGATTTGTGATGGAGTATGACAATTGGGATCTGCTAATTTGAGATGTGAGAATTTTTCCCAGTGTATCTTATTTAAAATTTGTAAGTTGCGGTAGAGCGATGGCTTGCGCATTTATTCTAATATCCGCATTTGGAGATACTATGGTAATTGGGCATATTTTGTTCGAATTTTGGATAAATCTTCCGCCCATTCCCGACATTTTGAAATTTGAATGTTTTATTGGCAATTTGAGCCGATTTTGAGCCTTTGATGATATAAAGGATCATTGATCTATTAGTGCTCTTAGTTTGAATAAATCACCCTTATGTTCTATGGTGATGACCGCAGTGGGTAAAAAAATTTTGCTTTCATTTTCTGAATGAAGCGCTTGGATTTTTTCTGCTTTAGAGCAACATGGTTGTTCTTCCCTTTTTTCGGGATTTGAGTTTTCGGGACTACTTGATGTGGTTGTAGCGACTACACCCCTAGTCTTTTGAAATTGATTTTGCTTCATATTTTGAAAGTTCGTAATATGAAGCAGTGAGTGATGTCTTCGTTGACAGTACACATAATTAAATTTGCTTTCACAGTCTTTTGTCGTATGAGCATTCGACAGACAGTTGATGCAAAGTTTATATTGTCTGAAAAGATTGTTCATGTCAGAAACGGATAGATTTTTAAATTTCTCGCAAGATCTTATGTTATGACCTCCCCTACAAATTTCACATAATGGTTGCCATTTATTAGTTTGGTTTGACACGAAATTGTGACTTTTATTAACGTGTCTATTGTATTGCATATTATTGCTGGCTTGAGGTTTGAACAAGTTTTTACTTGAGTCATTTTGATGACTTTTTAGATTTATATTTTTGTTGTCAATTCGCTCAGCTATCTCGTATTGAGCAGTGAGGAATGCTTTCATTTGCTCCCACGTGGGCATTTTTTTCCTTTCCACAAGAGATTGTTCCCATCGTAGTAACGCAGCATCAGGGAGTGTTTCTGCACAAATAGTTACTGTGATGGGGTCCCACGATTCTGTGGAGATATTTTATGTTTTTAACACTGATATGCAATTAGTCACTGTCGAGTATAAATTTTGAAATTCCTGGCTGGTTTCCTTTTGAATTTTTGGTAGATGTAATAATGTTTTTATTGGGTTTTCTATCATAACCCTTTCATTTTCGTATCTTTCGACTAGTGCTTCCCAAGCCAGCTTAAAATTTTCGTCATTTAAAGCGAATCGCTTGACGATACTGCCTGCTTCCCCTTTTGTTTTGTACCTTAGATGGTATAACTTTTGTGCTTGTGAAAGTTTAGGATGGTTTATATAAACGGCAGTGAACATGTCCCGGAAGGACGGCCACTGGTCATAACATCCATTAAAAATTTCAGTATCACAAGCTGGTACTTTTAGATACATGCCTTTATCTAGGTCTTCTTTTGGTTTTGTAACTACTCTGGGAGGGGGAGTAGTGGCTCTACTTGGCCTTACTAAACTTATTTGTTCTGTTATCATTCCCTTTGTTAACTCATACTGATCGCGGTAGTTATCACACTTGTCTGTAGCCGAAGCTTTCTGGGAGTTCTGCGTCGTCAGTATCTAGCACTGTATCGTACGCTGCCAGAAGGCGAGCCCAGAGATTGTTCACACTTTCTAGTTTTATATTTAAAACTGATTCTGTGATGTCAGTAATAGGGGAAGCTTGAAATCTTGTACAATATCTTATAAAACTGTCACTTTCAGTGATGAATCTAGATATTGTCTGATCTTTTGATCTTTTTTGTTTAATACTCTGCTTTGAGCGTGTAGCTTCAGCAGGTGTGCCTTGTGGTTTATCTTCATCAGCCATTTTCGGAATTTCTAATGATAGAGGTGTTTTTGGCTTAACCTCTTTTGATTTGTCAGATTGCATTAATTAAATTGAATTGGAAGCTTTGAGCTTAAAAATGTTTCGTTTGAAATACTACAATTGTAAAATTGGTATTATGAAAAAATATATAAAAAAACAAGTAAGGAAGGGCTAAGTTCGGGTGTCACCGAACATTTTATACTCTCGCATGATAAAGTGATAATTGAGATTTCATTATCCGTCATTTACATATTTTTTTATTTTGCTGTAAAATTAATTAGATTATATCAATTTGTGTACTTTGAGTATTGAATTGTATTTTCATTTATTTTAACTGTATTGAGGACTATGTAAAAAAACAATCGTTTTTCGAAGTTAATGCACATTTTATTTCTTACATGAATAAGATTATACAAGTTTGACTTAGAAGTAATAAGTATTATATATTTTAATAATTAAATGTTATATTTTTAAATTCTAAAGATATGTTTTTACAAATAGCAAAATGTATCCTACGTACATTTCATTTATTATTAAAATATTTACTTCTACTTTATATTTATACAAATTCTTATATATTAACAAATAATATATTTTATTTAAAACAATATTTTTTTTTCAAAAAACTGCATTTCTCTTAATATATAATAATGTATATTTTATTATATAATATTACAATTTTGAAAGATTTATTAAATTATTTTAATTCTACCTTATATTTATACAAATTCTTAAATATTAACAAATTACGCAAATGATTTAAAATTTCTTAGTTTAAATATTTATTTATTAATTCATAATGTCATATTTTTAACCTATTCTAATGCCCTTATGTGTGAAAAAGATACTATTGTACATAGCCTTAGTCCGAAATAGAGACACAAATACCATCATGATAGCTATGCACTGTCTCATAAGTGATAGCATCAACATGAGAATGATCCATGTTTGAAAATGCCCAGTCAATTTGCGTCCCCACAGGTGTAGTTGAATATTCTACACTAAGCAGGGAACTAAAGTTTTTATCTTGAAGAAGATTTTTTATTGTAGACCCTGTAGACTTCAAACAAATGTTAAAATCTCCAACAATTAAGACATTTTGATTGCACAACTCTGTAGTAAGAATTTCTTGAAGTTCTGCAATTAAAAGCCTGAGGGGAAAAGCTGAGTTTCTGTAAAGAACCAGAATATTGTTGTTGAAACATTTAAACAAAACTGCTTCTAAAACTTTGCGGCCTGAATAAATTTTCTTTATAATCTTCGGTTCTATAGAGCTGGCAACACTATGTTTTGCATAAATTATAAGGCCCCGCTTATTTCGGTTGCTTGTCTCAGTGCTATCTATCCTCAGCTCGTTTATAAGAGTAAATCCTGGTATCTCAAAATGTTCATCAGGAATGCTCCAGGTTTCTACGAAGCATAAAATATCTGAAGATAGCAGCAGACAGTCGCCTTTTATATCGTTAATGTGAGCGTGGAGACTCTGAACATTATGAAATAAAATCTGAAGTGCTGATGATCGAGAAATCATAAAATTGAAACTTGTAATCAGGGCTTTAGATGTGCTCAATTCCATCATTTCCCTAAATACTGGATCCGATTCGGAAAATTTATTAGAAGGAATAAAATTTCCGACAATAAAAAGACCTACTGCCGTAGTAGCTCGACTGCAAGCGACATATATCGAAGCTCTAGGCATTCTGGGTCGAGTATGAACGACAACTTTATTATATGTAGCACCCTGACTTTTGTGAATAGTTATTCCCTCAGCTGGAACAACTGGAAACTGATTTCTTTCAATTGTAATTTGCTCATTTCTTTTATATTGAAAAGATCTAACAACTTTTTCAATTGGGGTCCAAGAACTTTCTAGAGGATGAGGCTTTTTGGATCGTGCTATCAAACCAACAGAAGGTTCAAAGAATTTAATCCAAAGAATTACTGGATAATCAATTTGCATTAGTTCTCCAGTTGCCCCATTAACTAAACCATCACATGTGTTTATATTCACTGTAATCATGTATTTTGCAGTGGTTTTTAGTGTCAACTCATAAGGAAGTCCCTGTGTTTCAGAAGTTTTGAAAAGTTGAACTCTTTCCAAAATATTCTCTTGTTGATCACCTATACCCATTCCTCTTACAGAGTCTTTGGCAGTTGAAGAAATAGCTTCAGTTGTAATTCGACTGAGCTTAAGGGCATTGAAATTATTTGTCTCTTCGTTTGACCAAAATAAATGGATCGCATCATCGGGGACTTCTTCAGAATTAACTACCCGAGTTTGAATTAATGATATATCATCATTTGTCATAGTGCCAGATGCCATATGGTTTAACGCAATAGCAAAAGCTTGATCGTCCCTTTGTCTCATTATTTCTGTTAATTCAAAATATTTGAACAAGTCCCACAAAGGAGAACCAACTAAAGTGCTGTAAGCATCATTAGGGTTAGAAGAAAATATCCACCTATCTCCAACAGGTGAGAGTTGCTTCAAATCTCCAAACACTATAATCGGTATGCCACCGAATGGGTTGTTTGTTTTAAAAATTTGTTTAAGCCTAGCATCAACATAGCTAAACATTCGAGCGCCCACCATTGATATTTCATCAATTATGATTAGTTTTAAGTCAGCAAGTTTGGAATACAAAGAGTTAACTATGTCACTGCTTAGGGGCCTCAACTCTCTATTCAGCTGATTTACAGGAAGAGAAAATATTGAGTGAAGTGTCAGTCCACCTATCCCGAATGCTGCTTTACCCGTAGGTGCACAAAGGAGAACTTTTAAAGAACTTGGGTTGGATCCAGGTGTAGAATTGAAGCGATGGTTAAGAGCTTGATATATTGCAGATATCAAACGACTTTTTCCAACACCTGCTCCGCCCCCAATGAATTCATAAAATGGTCGATTTGTTTTAATCTGATGCATCAAATGAGTCAAGTATGTTCTTTGCTTAATATTTAAACCTTGAACTAGAGAAAATAGTTCCTCAACCGAAATTAAAGGGGGTAGTTTAATAAGCCTAATATTGCAATCAGATTCAGTACCATTATCTGTTGTATGTTCGCCATGCAAATCCAGCAAATTAATATTAGGGCTTATTTCTGGAAGTGCTAACACCCGAAACTCATTTTCCACAACAGGTAGTTCATTTTGCACAGCTTCTTCTAGGTCTGTCTCATTATAAAGACTTTCTAAGACATTTTCCAGTTCTCTTTGATCAAAAACATCATATTTTTTTCGATTTCCCTCAATTAAAATACGGTGAGTTATAACGGGTGATTTTTTTGAGGTTAGGATTTTCATGCATTAGTATTTGACAGATCACCTGGGATTTCAGACATGGTGTCAAAGAGAAAGATGCTCAGTATGCTTTGACATTTCATCATGAATAGACTTACTAACGAGCAACGCTTGCAAATCATTGAATTTTATTACCAAAATCAGTGTTCGGTTCGAAATGTGTTTCGCGCTTTACGTCCGATTTATGGTCTACATAATCGACCAAGTGAGCAAACAATTAATGCGATTGTGACCAAGTTTCGCACTCAGTTTACTTTATTGGACATTAAACCAACCACACGAATGCGTACAGTGCGTACAGAAGAGAATATTGCGTCTGTTTCTGAGAGTGTGGCTGAAGACCGTGAAATGTCGATTCGTCGCCGTTCGCAGCAATTGGGTTTGTGTTATTCGACCACATGGAAGATTTTACGCAAAGATCTTGGTGTAAAACCGTATAAAATACAGCTCGTGCAAGAACTGAAGCCGAACGATCTGCCACAACGTCGAATTTTCAGTGAATGGGCCCTAGAAAAGTTGGCAGAAAATCCGCTTTTTTATCGACAAATTTTGTTCAGCGATGAGGCTCATTTCTGGTTGAATGGCTACGTAAATAAGCAAAATTGCCGCATTTGGGGTGAAGAGCAACCAGAAGCCGTTCAAGAACTGCCCATGCATCCCGAAAAATGCACTGTTTGTTGTGGTTTGTACGCTGGTGGAATCATTGGACCGTATTTTTTCAAAGATGCTGTTGGACGCAACGTTACGGTGAATGGCGATCGCTATCGTTCGATGCTAACAAACTTTTTGTTGCCAAAAATGGAAGAACTGAACTTGGTTGACATGTGGTTTCAACAAGATGGCGCTACATGCCACACAGCTCGCGATTCTATGGCCATTTAGCGGGAAAACTTCGGACAACAATTCATCTCAAGAAATGGACCCGTAAGTTGGCCACCAAGATCATGCGATTTAACGCCTTTAGACTATTTTTTGTGGGGCTACGTCAAGTCTAAAGTCTACAGAAATAAGCCAGCAACTATTCCAGCTTTGGAAGACAACATTTCCGAAGAAATTCGGGCTATTCCGGCCGAAATGCTCGAAAAAGTTGCCCAAAATTGGACTTTCCGAATGGACCACCTAAGACGCAGCCGCGGTCAACATTTAAATGAAATTATCTTCAAAAAGTAAATGTCATGAACCAATCTAACGTTTCAAATAAAGAACCGATGAGATTTTGCAAATTTTATGCGCTTTTTTTTAAAAAAAAGTTATCAAGCTCTTAAAAAATCACCCTTTACAAGTTAGCTCATTATCATTTTCAATAAGATCTTGCTGTTCATTCCGCCATGGATAGAAAAGCATTACCATTTCGCGGAAATACTCATCTTTGGTCACATCAGGACTAAACCTTCTGTACCGAATAATAATTGGTTTGGTACGTTTTTTAACAAAACCGCTACCGTCTCTTAGTGCAATGGGTACCCCAATATCTGGTACGTTATTATCTTCCCTCTCTTCTTCTTCATGATCACTGTCTTGCACTATTCTATTGGATTTCACAAATTTAAACATAGATGCAAAATCTGCTAAGCAAACAGTTTCTAACTGATCGGGCCGCTGCACATAACGGTCTAAAATACCAGCTACAAATATTTCAGTAGAGTCTGAAGGAAGGTTCTGAAGTTCCGCCCTAGGTTTTACCATTCGAACACGTTCCTCCGGTCGTGAGGTATTTATAAATATTTCTCCATTACTAGCTTCCGAAAGATGAAGCCCAATGCAGCAATAAACAGCTTCTTGTGCAGATATTTCCGTGCCTGATATAAATTTATAACCTATATGTTGAAGTTTTTGCTTTATTGTATAATTTCCGGCATTTACTTCTGATATAGCTTCATTTAAGAGCCTAGAAATTCCTCTGTTCGATTTGTTAATATAATTAATTATATAGGAACAGCAAGCATATGCATCCAGTATATATTGGATATCCATATTAGCCCTATGGAGTTCCAAAATAAGAGGATTATAAGCATTTATAAATCGATCTTTAATTTTTCTTTTCAGAAAAATTTTAGGTTTCGATAAGCTTGATCTCAGAGCTAGCAAATAGTCATCAAAAGACATGTTTATTCTATTATCGCTCAAGAAATATTCAAAATTATCTAAATTCGATATATCTTCTGTAGTCAGAGTTGAATTTAAAACATTTTGAATTCTAGAAAAGTTTTCCTTATGCCTTTCCAAATCTTGGGTTGTGTCTGGAAAAGGAAGCAATATTTGTGTGCAAGGCATTGGTGGATATGGTATACCAAAACGACAAAATTGTTGTCCTCTTATTTCTCTAGTACACGACCGACTGTGATTATGCTTTTGATAATCTAAATAATGTTCCAAGTGGCTTACTGAACCATCTGTTGAAACATAAGTGTCAATGAAATCAATGACTTCGGAGAATGTCTCAGGATTTTGAAGGTTGAACTTGGGAGCATTATTAAGCCAATACATGCCATGTATATGCGGAGAACCTCTCTGTTGAAACTCTACTCTCCAGTAATAGTTTTTTACAAAATGTGTTCCAAAAATGCCGGTATTATCTTTAAAAAGTTTAAGGATTTGCCGGTAACGGTAATCAAAATATCTAGCACAAGTAACCGCATCTGAGCGGATTAAGCGATATCTATCTTGGGTTGATAAAATGTTGGCTTCTTCTTGTGAAATATCTTTTGAATCAACAGTTTTCGACAGAATAACCAACAGCTCAACCCACTGAGATTCAGCAGACGATAGAGTTATGAAAAAGGTTGGAAGCCCAAATTGGCGAATCATTGCAATTGCTTTTTTTTTCTCAGCTTCCCAGTGAGCAGGAGAGGATCTAACACCTTTCAAAACTTTGTAACCGTCATCATGTTGAATCAAGTTTTGAACAAAGTTTTCATTTAATACATTTTGCGCCGTAACACGGTTAGGACCAGAAAACTTTCGAAGGCAAATGGATGTACTATTCTTAATTTGCAGTAATTCTAATTTTTTATAGTCGTAGAACAACTTTGGAATGGTACACGCTCTGCGGTCAAAGCGGCGAATTTCGGAACGTACTATCTTACTATATGTTTCAGAGCATGTACGTTTCTGCCCAACGTATATTGTTCCAAATGACAATTCTTCCGAATTATTATCTTGAACCATGTCAATTGGCCTTTGACCTTCCCCTGGCGCTATAACTAAACGGTTATATTCCATGTTTTCTACAGGAATATTGTCTAAAAGAGTCTCTTGACCACCTGGGTTTAGTTCTGCAGGTACAGGTGCTATGGGAATGTCTGAGTGATTATTATGGGAAGTCTGTTCCTCATAAAGAGATTGAACCAATCTATCATCTTCAGCAGATGCAACAAAGGGAACTTCTTCTTGGTTATTAAAGCCTGAAATCCAATTCTCATTTATGTGTATATTATGCTCACGATACAGAGGAGTATTCACTAAGAATCGCAAAGCTTCCATAACCTTCGCAGGCCGTATGGTATCAGTCATATAATCATGATTGTATTCCATACGTCTTCTTAAGTGAATTTGTATCACATGAGTTTGATCAAAAGTCCTCGGTAGAGATGTCACAACATTATTAACAGAAATAGGTATATTGACAACGGCACCTTTAATCGAACTTTGGCCTTGATATCCCAAAGGACGAATGGTCATAAAAGGCAATCGAGGCATTATTAGCCTTTCTTCAATAGGGGTTAAATTTTTTAAACAATCTGGTATATCCGGAAAGTCTAGACCATTTAACAAACATATTTTTGGTATGTTATTTTTGGTAATCCCATTTTTGCAAGTTAAGCAAAAGTTGTAGTTTCCATCTTCAGAAGGAAACTTTTGCTTTAAAAAGAAAGCAGATGAAGCATCTGGGTGAACTTGAGTTATAGTTCCGAAATTTAACTTGCGTACTTGATGTGGAAACCATAATCCCCCACAGCAAATACATATTTCGGTGGGACCTTTCTTTATATTTTCAAAATAAATGCTTCGAAAATCTCTTGAAATGCCACCATTTGCAAAAATATCAGAGGCATTATTTTCTCTGTTTAATATATTTCGTTGGGACTGCCTTTCGTTTTGAATTTGCCTATATGCCAAGTTTTCTCTATGAATACGGACCTGATTTTGTTGTTGACGTCTCTGATTTAAAATTTGTTCCCTTGCACCCCTCCTGATAAGCTGTCGTCGTTGCGTTTCTCTATAACGTTCCTCTCTCCTTGTTTCAGGATTTCTTCTCGAACGTTCTCTTTGTGTTTGATCACGTATGCGCTCTAAATGTCTATAGTTAGGATTTCTTCTAAGTTCTCGGTGTACTATGGTATTATGAGACTGCTCATTTGACCGAATAATAGGGTTTTGGCGTCTAATTCTATGTTGCCTTGAATTTCTACTTTGCTCAGCAGACCGAAGATCTGGGTTCTCCCGCCGGGACCTATGTTCTCGGGTATTCCTACTTTGCTCTTCAGAGCGAAATTGAGGATTTTGTCGCCGGGTTCTATGCTGAATGGTATCTATGACTTGTTCAGCTGACCTTATTTCGGGATTTTCCCGCCGAGACCTATGCTGAACAGTATTTATACTTTGCTCAGCAGACCTAAGCTCTGGGTTTTCCCGCCGAGACCTATGCTGAACAGTATTTATACTTTGCTCAGCAGACCTAAGCTCTGGGTTTTCCCGCCGAGACCTATGTTCTCGGGTATTCCTACTTTGCTCTTCAGAGCGAAATAGAGGATTTTGTCGCCGGGTTCTATGCTGAATGGTATCTATGATTTGTTCAGCTGACCTTATTTCGGGATTTTCCCGCCGAGACCTATGCTGAACAGTATTTATACTTTGCTCAGCAGACCTAACGTCGGGGTTCTCCCGCCGTGACCTATGTTCTCGGGTATTCCTACTTTGCTCTTCAGAGCGAAATTGAGGATTTTGTCGCCGGGTTCTATGCTGATTGGTATCTATGATTTGTTCAGCTAACCTTATTCCGGGATCTTCCCGCCGAGACCTTTGCTGAACAGTATTTATACTTTGCTCAGCAGACCGAAACTCTTGATTTTGTCGCCTTGTCCTATGTTGAACTGTATTGATACTTTGTTCTGACAGGCGGACTTCTGGATCTAATCTGCGATTAGCATGGCTTTGAGTATTATGTGATTGCTCACTAACTCTATATAATGAGTTAGCCCGAAGAATCTGCATACGTCTTCTATTTTCAAGTCGACTTTGTACAACAGATCTTTTATTTAATCTAGGCATAATTTCTTAAAATTAAATCTTACTAAAGAAAATAAATAATTTAATCTTAATCTATTAAAATAAGTGTTTAAATACTTTCTGATTTTTCTTCCGAATGACTCCTGTGTTCTCTTTTTAGGGTAACTTGCTGGTCTTCCTTCAGTCTTCTTTTCAAGTGGATGTTGATATAGTTTCGTAGTATATTTTATTTTATTGATATCATTGATGATGCTAACACTACTATGGTAAATTTTCACTTAATTAATTAAAATTTCAGCTAAAAATGTAGACTTCACTACTCAAGTTATATAGTGTAACTGAAAGTATAAACATCTAGCATAATAATATATATATATTATACATATATAGTACATACAAATATATATATCTTAGAAATTAGTAATTTGCTTAATAGCCTTGAAAGTATTTACATGGAAAACTACTACGTAAATTGCATTTTTTAATGCTTTCTGAAACAAAGGAGTTCATCTTCCGTAAATGTTCGCTCGTGAAGGCTAAGCTAGGTAGAAAATTTGTGAAAACAATTTTTAAGTATACCATATATCAAGGTTGAAAGTTTGAGTTGTTGTGAATAGACATAGGTAGGTAAGCCATTTTTGTTTTAAAAATTATTCAATAACATTTGAGTAAGGGGATTTGTAGCCAAATACATTGAAAACAATTTTAAAGAATAAATACTAATTCCCATGAAATATATATGTATGCTAAATATTGTAAATTATTACGTCTATGTAAACATCTGTGTCTTAATACCTAAACCTTCCATAAGCTATCTATGGTGCTTTGTAAATCGCGATTTTTTCGCAAAAACAAAATTAAAACAATTAATAATAATTACAATTTGACTGAGGTTGAAGTTTAGCTCAGTTTAACATTTAAGCGTCGCATTTGGTCCATCTGAAAAGCAGGTTTTCTAATTGCGTGCCTTTGATACTAGACTACTATTAATTTACGTTAGTATTTCTTACTGATTTTCAAATATAGTTTACATGCGCCTAAAAAATTTAATGTATAATATATTCTTATAATATTTTAAAGATATCTTAGGAAATACGCAATATATTCGTCGTAAAGTAAAAAGAAAAGGCAGAAATCGTGTTATTACATATGTATATGGGGGCCAACACGTTGACTAAAGTATGAACATATTTCCATGCAAATTTATTAAGGTTATTCAAAATTTGACCAATATATTCGGCACAAAGTCCACTAGAATTGTGAAAATCAAATAAGAGGCAAGAAGAAATATTGGCTTGATTTTGCCCATTTTTGGCACAGGCGAACACTGTTGGAAGGAACACATCTCCTATGAATATGTTTAGAATATCTGAGATATTTACCGATATTTTCAATAAAATGGTCTGATCTCGGTGATTTTTATTCGAGCTATGCTACACTAGAAATACAGTATTTGTGCAAAGTTTTGGTCCGTTATCTTCACTGGTGTTGAACTCATATACTATAACGTGAACGAATCAGATGGACTTCAAAATTGTGGCATATGGGAAGTAGGCGTCGTTGTGAATATATTTCGCCCAATTTCGAACCATAGATGCTACGGAAATGGTTCGAACCGAATTTCGCTGAATTTGGTCGATTAGTTTCTGAGATATGGTTTTAGACCCTTAAGTGGCAGAGACACGCCCATTTTAAATTTGAATATAATCCCTCTGTGTCATCTTTGCCATGAAATTTAAGGTTTATTGCGTATTTCCTTACTAAATTAAAGCATTTTTAGTAGATTTCAACATAACATTTGTATGGCAGGTGGGCGTGGTTATAATCCGATTTCCTCCGTTTTAAGATAGCACCTTCAAGAAATTACTTCTGAAAGTTTCATTAATATAGCTTCAGTAGTTTACGAGATATTTGCAAACAACTTAGTAGGGACGGGACCATGCCCACTTTTCCAAAAAAAATACATCCAAATATGACCCTTCCTAGTGCGATCCTTTGCACCAAATTTTATTTTCATATCTTTATTTATGGCTTAGTTATAGCTCTTTATAAGTTTCTGGTTATCGCCATTTTGTGGGCGTGGCAGTGCTCCGATTTCGCCCATTTTCGAACTTGACCTTCTTATGGTGCCACCAAATACGTGTACCAAGTTTCATCAAGATATCACAATTTTTACTCAAGTTACAGCTTGCAGGGACGGATAGACAGACATCCGGATTTCAACTCTACTCGTCACCCTGATCACTTTGGTATATGTAACCATATATCTGACGATATATACCGTTATTAGCAACTAGATTGCAAGAGTATAAAAATGATGCCCTCTGAATTACATGAAAATATCTCAGAGATTTACCTATATTTTTGGTGAAAAATTAGGTTAGGCACTGAGTTCTTCGTGTTCGATATCAGGGACCTTGAAGTTGTGAAGTTATAGTCCGATCACGACAATTTTTCCACAAGGGATACCTCAGCTTAAATACCGTATTTGTATAAAGTTTTATTCCGCTATCATCATTGGTTCCTAATGTATATATTATACAGAGACGGCATCAGATCGAATTCAAAATAGCGTTATATTGGAAGATGGCGTGGTTGTGAACCGATTTCACCCATATTTCGTACATGTCATCAGGGTGCTAAGAAAATATTATATACCGAATTTCATTTAAATCGGTCGAGTAGTTCCTGAGATATGGTTTTTGGTCCATAAGTGGGCGACGCCACGCCCATTTTCAATTTAAAAAAAAAGACTGGGTGCAGCTTCCTTCTGCCATTTCTTCCGTAAAATTTAGTGTTTCTGACGTTTTTTGTTAGTCGGTTAACGCACTTTTAGTGATTTTCAACATAACCTTTGTATGGGAGGTGGGCGTGGTTATTATCCGATTTCTTCCATTTTTGAACTGTATATGGAAATGCCTGAAGGAATTGACTCTATAGAGTTTGGTTGACATAGCTATAGTATTTTCCGAGATATGTACAAAAAACTTAGTAGGGGGCGGGGCCACGCCCACTTTTCCAAAAAAATTACTTCCAAATATGCTCCTCCCTAATGCGATCCTTTGTGCCAAATTTCATTTTAATATCTTTATTTATGGCTTAGTTATGACACTTTATAGGTTTTCGGTTTCCGCCATCTTGTGGGCGTGGCAGTGGGCCGATTTTGCCCATCTTCGAACTTAACCTTCTTATGGAGCCAAGAAATACGTGTACCAAGTTTCATCATGATATCTCAATTTTTACTCAAGTTACAGCTTCCACGGACGGACGGACAGACGGACGGACGGACAGACGGACGGACGGACAGACAGACATCCGGATTTCAACTCTACTCGTCACCCTGATTACTTTGGTATATATAACCCTATATCTGACTCTTTTAGTTTTAGGACTTACAAACAACCGTTATGTGAACAAAACTATAATACTCTCTTTAGCAACTTTGTTGCGAGAGTATAAAAATTGTAAATATTTCGTTAGAAATAGAATTGTTTTATTGGAGTTATTGAAAAATTTTGTAAAAAATGTTTGTCAATATTTAGTTTGAAATACAATTATAAATTTGGTATTGTAAAAAAAAAATTGTGTAAATATAATAAATTTTATCATAAATGAAATAGATTGTAGGACTTTGCGAACGCTTATTCACCGCATAAATCGATTAATCCTTTGTTTTATATATGTACTAGTATGAAATTGTTTTATTAAATTTTCCCGGTTTTTTTTACCGTGTATTATTTAAACGTATGTATCTGCGAAATACTCGAGATTAATTTGTTTATTATTCCTTAGTACGTGTATCTTTTCAGATAAGAACGTAAAGAGAAGAAAAATAACAATAACGCAAAAATGTATTTATATTTATATGCATATAAAGGGTGATTTTTTAAGAGCTTGATAACTTTTTAAAAAAAAAAAACGCATAAAATTTGCAAAATCTCATCGGTTCTTTATTTGAAACGTTAGATTGGTTCATGACATTTACTTTTTGAAGATAATTTCATTTAAATGTTGACCGCGGCTGCGTCTTAGGTGGTCCATTCGGAAAGTCCAATTTTGGGCAACTTTTTCGAGCATTTCGGCCGGAATAGCCCGAATTTCTTCGGAAATGTTGTCTTCCAAAGCTGGAATAGTTGCTGGCTTATTTCTGTAGACTTTAGACTTGACGTAGCCCCACAAAAAATAGTCTAAAGGCGTTAAATCGCATGATCTTGGTGGCCAACTTACGGGTCCATTTCTTGAGATGAATTGTTGTCCGAAGTTTTCCCTCAAAATGGCCATAGAATCGCGAGCTGTGTGGCATGTAGCGCCATCTTGTTGAAACCACATGTCAACCAAGTTCAGTTCTTCCATTTTTGGCAACAAAAAGTTTGTTAGCATCGAACGATAGCGATCGCCATTCACCGTAACGTTGCGTCCAACAGCATCTTTGAAAAAATACGGTCCAATGATTCCACCAGCGTACAAACCACACCAAACAGTGCATTTTTCGGGATGCATGGGCAGTTCTTGAACGGCTTCTGGTTGCTCTTCACCCCAAATGCGGCAATTTTGCTTATTTACGTAGCCATTCAACCAGAAATGAGCCTCATCGCTGAACAAAACACGCGCGCGAAACACATTTCGAACCGAACACTGATTTTGGTAATAAAATTCAATGATTTGCAAGCGTTGCTCGTTAGTAAGTCTATTCATGATGAAATGTCAAAGCATACTGAGCATCTTTCTCTTTGACACCATGTCTGAAATCCCACGTGATCTGTCAAATACTAATGCATGAAAATCCTAACCTCAAAAAAATCACCCGTTATTATTACTTGTATAAAGTTATATACATGTGTATTTGTAACTTTTTATTGGCTCTTTGGTAAATATTTAGAGAGAGAGAAAGCGTACGAGAGATAAAGGAGAGAAATAGTTGGGTCGCGATATACATACATATATGTACATACATAAATATCCACTGTTATGTTGTTGCTGTTGTTTTTTTTTTTTCTTCTGCCTTTGCTTAGTTTTATAGCGATCCTGCTTGTTGCTTTGTTAGCATAAGGGGTATCACCAGAACTTGCAAGTAAGAATACTTGACTTTCAAAAATGTAAATTTTTTTTTTGTTTTTTGCTGTGTTTGGAGACACGAAGTAAGCTTGAAGGCAGGTAGTTTAACAACAGTTTTTCAAAAATTTTCCTTAAAACAGTTGACTCATGCATGTACCATATGTATATGTATATAAGTTGCGGAATATAAAATTTGGCGCGCAAAGTTTGATGACCCACAAATTTTTGTATGTATGTATGTATATGCACACATGTATGTATCTTTTATACAATTGATTACCTTTACTTATATGTGTACATATGTATGTATGGATTTGCACTTTCTGTTGTTTTTTTTTTTTGCTCGCCTCTGCTTATTTATAATAGGCGATCCTGCTTGTTGCTTTTTTAGCCCAAGGGGTATCACCGAAACTTGCAAGTAGGATACTTGACTTTGACTTTGAAGAAATTTTTATTTTGATTTGGAAAATTACAGTGTGCTTTGGAACACAAAATAAGCAGTAGGCAGGTACCGTAATTTTTTCATTCATTTCGGCACCTGTACATACATATGTACATATGTATATACCGAACTGTCTAACCGGTTTTCCGTATAGAACAGTTGGGTTATTTCTAATTAACCGTATGTCGTATTATTGCTCAAACTGTATTTTAAACATACTCGTACATATGCGCATAAATAACTTTATTAAAAATGTAATTGGAACGGACTTACTTTTTTCACCGCCAAGGGTTTTATGGGTAGCAATACTTATTTATGTGTGTGTATCTCTTCTTTCTTTCTCTCGCTTATTCTCCTTTGAACTTCTTGGTTTTTGTTTTTTCTTGTTTGATGTCTTCCGTGTTGAGTTTTTTATTTCCTCTTCCCACGCTGCTTGCTTTTAGAGAATCCTATATATTTGTCTGTAGGTTTGGGTTTTTATTTTGTTGTTGTTTAGGTATTATGAATTTTACAGCGCCCGTACTTAATTTTTAGTTTTTTTTTTTTGTATTTGTTTTGTTTTAGTTGGTTTAGCGCCCGTTTCGGAGATTTGATCACTTAATATATAATATGTTTAAGTACCAATTTATTTATTATCATTTTTTCTTGTGTTAACTTTTAATTGTTGTCGTATAGTTTCATATGCACTTTTTTCACTTTTTCACCTCTTGGTGGGTTCTTTTAAAATCGTAGGTGCCTGTCTAAGAGGCTCGAAGGACCATTTGTTCGCTTCACTTAGTTCCACTGGGTATACTTACTTTGAGCTTTGGCTATGTAACCCTTTTCGGTCGTGAGTGTGTGATTGTGCACCAGCAGCAGCAGTGAACATATTCTAAATAAGAAAACATTATATCTAATAAAACCATTATATCTAATCAACCTTGTGAAACAGAAAAAAATATATCCAACATTGTGAACCAGATTAAGTGTCAGCGATTTAAATTGAAATTTTTATCCGGAAATACATTTGGTTGAATTTTACCTTTAACTTATCTTTCACTTTAACACAAGCAAAAAGGGTTACATAGCCAAAGCTCAAAGTAAGTATACCCAGTGGAACTAAGTGAAGCGAACACTAATGAAAGGCTATGTGGCTGTCTTTGTCTCTTTTTCGACAAAAGCAGTGCACCTCGAGTTGTGTACGAATCTGACAAAGGAGGCTTTCCTTGTGGCATTCGCTCGCTTCGTCGGACGACGCGGCTTCCCATCAAAACTGATGAGTGATAATGGTAAAACATTTATTGGAGCCCAAAGAGCCACTGAAAAGGAGTTTGTGGATTTTCTCACCAAAGATTGTACAAAGGTAGGCTCCCCAAAGTACTAACTGGCAATTTATCCCTTCAAGCGCTCCTCATATGAGTGGTTCATGGGAATCAGCAGTAAAAACTTTAAATTCCATTTCAAAAAAGTAGCTGAAAACTACAAATTTAATTATGAACATTTCACCACACTGTCAGTGCGAATTGAATCCGTTCTCAATTCACAGCCACTCACAACCCTCTCGCAAGATCCCTAAGACTTCACGGCCCTGACAGCAGGCCATTTTCGCAAAGGAGCACCCATTCTGGCCACACTTGAGCCAGGCGTGGGGTCGCTATCTTTATTAAATCAATGGAAGAGAATAAAAATTCTACATCACGATTTCAGCCGCCGATGGAGGGAAGCATATATAAAGGACCTTCATAAAAGGTACAGGTGGAAGAGTCCAGAAAAGGCATCAAAACTTAGAGATTGTGTCATCATCCATGCTGACTGTATACCCCCACCGAATGGCGGTTTGGCCGCATAGAAAAACTACACTACGGTTCCGACGGTCATGTACGAGTCGTTGACCTCCGCACTCAAAGCGGTATATTAAAAAGACCTCTCGCGAAACTATGTTTTCTACCACACATTGACGAAGTCGCAAATAACGAAAAAACCACCGATACTACCGTAACGCAAATGAAATAACCAAAAACCCGCAAGCAAAAAACTCGTTTAAACTAATTCGAAATCTAACGCAATGGTCGATCTACGTGACGACCCTTTCATGCCTCATAACGTAGCACAATCGCCATACACATTTTAATGACACACATTTATAACCACTTTACTCCTCCCACACAGATTACAATGGATGTGGATTTGTCAGCAGTGCCAACAAAAACGGTGAAGCGTCCTCAGCACCCGTAGCGGAACCTCAGCGCAGCCGATGTCCCCTATGTCGGCGCCCACACATTGTAGCATTTTCCGCAGCATGCAGCCCATGCAACGGCAGAAAGTTGCTCAAGCTCACGACCACTGCCTGAACTGCTTGGCAACAATACACACAACACAGGAGTGCACATCAGTCACCCTATGCCAACTGTGCAATAGGACGCACCACACTATGCTCCGTAGCCGCTGTCTTTTAATTCGCTGAATTATGGCAATGTCGTCGTATATCTCGTACAGCTTATCGTTCCATCGAATGCGATATTCGCCGTGGCCAACGCGCAAAGGACCATATATCTTTCACAGAACTTTTCTCTCGAAAACTCGTAACGTCGACTCATCCGTTGTTGACATCGTCCAAGCCTCTGCACCATATAGCAGGACGGGAATTATGAGCGACTTATAGAGTTTGGTTTTTGGTTCGTCGAGAGAGGACTTTGCTTCTCAATTGCCTACTCAGTCCAAATTAGCATCTGTTGGCAAGAGTTATCCAGCGTTGGATTTCTAGGCTGACATTGTTGCTGGTGTTTATGCTGGTTCCAAGATAGACGAAATTATCCACAACTTCAAAGTTATGACTGTCAACAGTGACGTGAGTGCCAAGTCACGAGTGCGACGGCTGTTTGTTTGATGACAGGAGATATTTCGTCTTGCCCTAGTTCACTATCAGACCCATTTTTTTTGCTTCCTGTCTGGAGAAAGCAGAATTAACGACGCGGGTGTTGAGGCCGATGATACACATACACAAACCAGAAATAGAAAAACAAATAGACCAAATGTTAGAGGACCATCTAGTTCTTACACAGTCCTATTTGGCTGATACGAAAGAAGTTGGATGCAACCAATGAACAAAAATGGCGTCTTGTGATCAGGAAGAAGTACAGGAAGGTGAACAGCGTAACTACGGAGGAGAGATTTCCAATTCTAAATATAGACGATATATTATATTTGACAAATTTCATCAAATTGAAATGGACGAACGCGACATACATAAAACAGCGTTCTCCACTGCAAATGGACATTATGAATTCCTAAGAATGCCGTTTGGATTGCGAAATGCACCGGCACCGTTTCAAAGGCTAATGAACGATATATTAAAAGAATATATCGGCAAAATTTGCATTATGTATGATAAAAAATATACACTTTTTTGGTTTTATTACAAATGGTTTATTTCAAATGGGAATGGACTTGTTTCCATGAGTACCAGCTTGATACTAATTATAATTATAAAAATCAGCAAACTACACTCCCTGAAGCCATCCGCTGCCAGCTGCAATGCTACCGGCGTAAGAATGCTGACTCAGGCCACGCGGAACTTTCGCCGTAACATTGAACTTTGTAAACATTATCACGATAACTTTTGTTGACTCAGGCCTTACGCAACTTTTGCCGTAACATTACATTGTTAAAAAGTCTCATGATAACTCCTCCCCTAAGTGGCGAGGGTCCGCGGGCCCTCTTATTGGCGGCTGAGTGATGTTTTGCACTACTCTTGCTATGCAGCCTGCCTTCTCCGTTTTCTAGCGGAGGTTATTAAGATCAGAGATACGGCAATGACAGTTAATGCTATTAGGGTCAATGATGTTGTTGCCCATCCTGTCTAGTAACCATTGGCTAAATGGATCATTAGTTCACGATTTTGTAGAGTGCGGTGTCGTAAGTAAGGGAAACTCATTATATTGCCGTGCCCGGTTACATTTATTTGAGTGGCCCAAGTAAGTCCGACCACTATTTGGGATGTCGTTGCGATTTGTGTAGACCGTTCCATTAGCGTTAGCTTCACCCGAAAATGTTAGTAGGTAAGTACCTCTTTTTAGTGAAACAGTAGCGCTGTCATGTGCTACTGTTGCGGTAGATGTCTTTGTCGCAGACCGCTACATCGTTATTTCGAAGGGATAGCATTGTGTTATTATGTGCTAAAGGTAGTATAGTTTTAATAATACAGATAAGCTTAGGTCTAGGAAACTTAACTAGGAAGTGGAAAAGGTTATTTTCATGAAATACTTTAAACTTAGAAACTAATAACGAATCAGTTCCGGTGACCTTGTTGAGTGACTTGGTCTTCAAAATTGAATCTAATTAATTGTTACCAAAAATAATCGGGTTAATAACCTTAGCTGTGCCAGTGCGATTGATAAAATTATATTATCTACATAGATCATTGATGTTTATTTACTTCTTTTTGTCACCACTCCCCTTGGCACTAGGCACTAGAAACTTCACCGACAAAATGTTATAAAAAGGACACAGTCGTTTCGGTTTTTGTTTTTGGTTTTATTCACGGAAACTTGGCCTAATATATGTGTGTACATAATAGTAAAGTACCGCTGCGTGACACGTTCGCTCGGTCCGAGATCGACGTAAAAAAGGGGCCTCGTCCTCTCGAGCGGTCGCTTTTGATGGTTGGGTAATGTAGAATTGTGGTGTGATGTCCGCATGTGTGGTATATATTCGTGTGTAGTAGTGTGTGGTGTCTTCATGTGGAATGTCTGCATGTGTGGTGTCATCATATGTGGAACGCGTTAGTGTAGTGTGTTGTCGTGAGGTCGTTTAGTATCGGGTGTACAGAGGGGAGGGCTAACTCATCCAGCCATCCCGGACCCTCTAGGCGAATATTAGTCTAGCAGTCGCTGTAGACCCCCAAAGGTGATCTAGCCACCGATGCCCAGAGCATACTTAGATTATGGAGGGAACACTTCTCCAGCCTGCTGAATGGAAGTGAACGCATAACACCAGGAGAAGGCGAACTCGACTCCCCAATCGATGACGATGGAGCAGACGTTTCATTACCCGGCCATGAAGAAGTTCGAATAGCAATTGCCTGCCTCAAAAACAATAAAGCGGCAGGGGCCGACGGATTGCCGGCCGAGCTATTCAAACACGGCGACGAAGAACTGATAAGGAGCATGCATCAGCTTCTTTGTAAAATATGGTCGGACGAAAGCATGCCCAACGATTGGAATTTAAGTGTGCTCTGCCCAATCCATAAAAAAGGAGACCCCACAATCTGCGCCAACTACCGTGGGATTAGCCTCCTCAATATCGCATTTAAAGTTCTATCGAGCGTATTGTGTGGAAGATTAAAGCCCACCGTCAACAAACCTTATCAGTGTGGCTTTAGACCTGGCAAATCAACGACCGAGCCGATATTCACCATGCGCCAAATCTTGGAAAAGACCGGTGAAAGGAGAATCGACACACACCACCTCTTCGTCGATTTCAAAGCTGCTTTCGACAGTACGAAAAGGAGCTGCCTTTATGCTGCGATGTCTGAATTTGGTAACCTCGCAAAACTAATACGGCTGTGTAAGCTGACGTTGAGCAACACGAAAAGCTCCGTCAGAATCGGGAAGTATCTCTCCGAGCCGTTCGATACCAAACGAGGTTTCAGACAAGGCGATTCCCTATCGAGCGACTTTTTCAACCTGCTTTTGGAGAAAATAGTTTGAGCTGCAGAACTAAATAGAGAAGGTACCATCTTCTATAAGAGCGTACAACTGCTGGCGTATGCCGATGATGTTGATATCATCGGCCTCAACACCCGCGCCGTTAGTTTTGCTTTCTCCAGACTGAACAAGAAAGCATCGCAAATGGTCTGGCAGTGAACGAGGACAAGACGAAATATCTCCTGTCATCAAACAAACAGTCGTCGCACTCGCGACTTGGCACTCACGTCACTGTTGACAGTCATAACTTTGAAGTTGTAGATAATTTCGTCTATCTTGGAACCAGCGTAAACACCACCAATAATGTCAGCCTAGAAATCCAACGCAGGATAACTCTTGTCAACAGGTGCTACTTCGGACTGAGTAGGCAATTGAAAAGTAAAGTCCTCTCTCGACGAACAAAAACCAAACTCTATAAGTCGCTCATAATTCCCGTCCAGCTATATGGTGCAGAGGCCTGGACGATGTCATCAACAGATGAGTCGACGTTGCGAGTTTTCGAGAGAAAAGTTCTGCGAAAGATTTATGGTCCTTTGCGCGTTGGCCACGGCGAATATCGCATTCGATGGAACGATGAGCTGTACGAGATATACGACGACATTGACATAGTTCAGCGAATTAAAAGACAGCGGCTACGCTGGCTAGGTCATGTTGTCCGGATGGACGAAAACACTCCAGCTCTGAAAGTATTCGACGCAGTACCCGCCGGGGGAAGTTGAGGAAGACCTCCACTCCGTTGGAAGGACCAAGTGGAGAAGGACCTGGCTTCGCTTGGAATATGCAATTGGCGCCACGTAGCGAAAAGAAGAAACGACTGGCGCGCGGTTGTTATCTCGGCTATAATCGCGTAAGCGGTGTCTACGCCAATTAAAAAGAAGAAGAGTATTTGTGGGTATCAGTAGATTTTAGAGTAAACCAGAAAACTATTTTTGATTATTATTCTATGTTATGTTGACCTTGTATGTTAAATTATCATCTTCGTTATAAAATACGCTTTTATATCTTTTCTCGTAGTGTATTTATAAGTCTATTTCTGTCTATACCGGTAAGGTGATTCGTATCAACGAATTCTGTGACACATTTATCTTCTATGTCATTATTGAAAATTTTCACCTTATATTCTTTATAGCTCATTTTGTTATATATTTTTTCTTCGTTTGTTAGACAAAAGTTAGTATTGGTTTATTTGTTTTTGTAAGTCTATATTATCGCATTTATCTTCGTTAAGATATTGTTACCAATAAGTCCATCAAAATTGTTGTTGAAATTACATTCAAGGAATTCACAAATGAATTTTTTTTCAATAAATTCTTTAAATAGCAACTTTCGAAAAAAAAAAAACAAAAATAAAAATAAAACAAAATAAGCAAATATTAAAAAAAAATACATTAAGTGTAAGGGTTAGGCAATAACGCCGAAAGTGCAAATCAAAACATAAGAAATCACAAACTGTTTATAAACAAAAAACATAACAAAATAGCAAATAATGAGTGTAAATAAAACAAAAAATACAAAAGCATGAGCGCAGCGCAGCCCCACCAACAAGGCCCAAGGCATTCTCTGAATGCCTACTTCAGCTTTGTAGAGCCTACGAGTTCAGCTCCTACCAACAAACAAGGCAACGGTGAGAAGGATGAGTCATCGCAGCGACCAACTGAGCAGCACCATAAGCATAGCTTACAAAAAACAAAAGCAGAAGAGAACGGCAGTCAACATCGGCCAGCAGCAAACGTGATCACACTAACAACTAAGCAGGTGCCAGCAAGTACGCAGGCAACGAAAAAAACATAAAGCAAGTTGAGAATGTACCAATAAAAAAAGGCCAGTGAGTACAAACTGGCATTGACCGCTACATTAACATAAAAACAAAATTAAGTCCTTCAAAGTCAGCGGTCAATCCCAAAAAATTTCAAGGCGGTACACCAATTAAGAATAAACCGGAAGTTTTAAACGGCAATAGGTTTGCCTTACTAAGCAATGGATCAGACGACGATGTCGTGGTACCCGACAGTCGCTAATGCCAAACCACCTCCAATATATTTGCGCGAACGTAGCAGTAATGCTCTCATTGCTGAATTAAGTAAAATTGTAGATACTAACAATTTCCATATAGTGGCTCTGAAAAAAGGCAATATAGATGAAACAATTACAAGCTACAACAATATCACTAAAAAAGCGGGGTTGTGACATAAACCTTACGGCTATATACTGTCCACCTCGCTTTAAAATTACAGAAATCGAATTTAAAGACTTTTTTGGAACACTAGGTCAAAGATTTCTAGCAGGTGGAGATTACAACGCAAAACACACGTACTTGTGCTCACGCCTTATTAATTAAAGGTCGACAGCTGTATCAAACTATTATAAATAGGCACAATAACCTTGAAATAATATCTCCTGGTAAGCCGACATATTGGCCTAGCGATCGTAAGAAAATACCAGATTTATGGCGGGATTCTGAAACCAGTCTTTAGCGTTAGTCTCAAATCAAAAAAACAGCTGTTATTGTCATTCATGAATTCACATCGCTTAATATTTATCAAAAGAAAATATTGTCATTTAGCATTTTGAAATAAAAGCCGTCTTTTTTCAAATATTTTCCATATAATAGAAATAATGGATGCATTTTTTCATTTGTTAAGACGATTTTCAGGTAAAATTAGATTTATTGCTTTAAAAAAAATTTGTTTGTTTACATTTTTTCCCCTTTGTAGTGTCTAAATCAGCTGTGATAATGTAACAGATTTCCAATGCTGACAAGTAGATGGCGCAAAATCAGAGTCGCACAGAGAGATTTTGCGTGGATCAGTTTCAAATCATTTCAATGAAGTTATTTGGAACTGTCATTTTTGTATGGCGAAATCTTGATAAATTTTTAACATTAGTGGGATAATCCATTCAACAACCGAAATCGTGTGATTAAGTGTCGGTCTGAACATGGTATAACTCAAAATCTCAATTTTACAGACTTGAGACTGTATCACAGTACAGAATCGCATGGATAATTGATTTTGCTGTAATCAAAAATATAGATAAATCGCACATAACAGCTGATACATGTACTGATCTATCTTCGGATCACTCTCCTGTACTAATAAAATTATGTGAACAACCCATATTCGTTAATCCAAAAGTCTGACTTCTTATAAAACAAATTGGCTAAAATATAAAAAATACGTCAGTAGCAATATTAATATTGAGTAAAAAATAAATACAGGAAGAGATATTGACGAAAGTATAAGAGAAGTAAATGATATAATAACCAATATAACGCAGCTGTCTTAGCAACACCAAACAAAAGCTATAAGCCGCTTGGTTTCAGAAAAATCTCTAATAGAGAAATAGAAATGCTTGTAAATGAAAAAAGGCGTGCAAGACGTGAATGACAGATAAATCGCACCCCTTCCACTCAGCTTCAATTAAAATCTGCTGTACGTAAATTATAAAAGCTCTTAAACGTGAGGAAGAATTCAACAACGAAATGTATATAAAGAAGCTGTGTCCAAATTCAAACAAGCAAAATTCCCTTTGGAAAGCCCAAAAGACCATGAAGCCAAATATGTCTATACGAGACTTGGGTGGAAATTGGGCTCGAAGTGACGGGGAAAAGGTTAATTGCTTTGCAAATCACCTAGAACAGATATTTCAACCCAATTTGCCAAAAAAAAAAACAAGCTGTCAATCTTACACAATACAGCTAAAGAGTCGCACGAGCCTCTTTTGACTTCATCTTCTGAAATCATTGGTATCATCAAAGAACTTAATCCAAAAAAGTCGCCGGGACATGATAAAATTTCCCCAAAAATGTTAATTAAGTTACCAATTATTGCTGTAGAAGTGCTCTCTTTGCTCTTCAATGCAATTCTTAGTTTCGGATACTATCCAATTTCATGGAAAAATTCGCAGATTATCCTGATAGATAAACCTGGGAAAGACTTAACACAGCCGTCTTCATACAGACCAATCAGTCTTCTACCCTGTCTTTCAAATGTATTTGAAAAAGTATTATTATCAAAGATGTCTCCTTTCCGCCACGAAAATTACACAATACCAATGCATCAATTCGGATTTCGTGCGAAACATGGCACAATAGAGCAAGTAAATAGAATTACTAACGAGATAAGGAAAGCATTTGAGCACAGGGAGTACTGTTCAGCAATATTTCTAGATGTAGCTCAGGCGTTTGATAAGGTGTGGCACGAAGGTCTTTTATATAAGATTAAAAAAATTCTACCTTTAGAATTGTATAGAACCTTGGAGTCTTATTTAAAAAATATAAAATTTACGGTAAAAGTGGGAGATTTCATATCTGATGAACGTCAGATAAGGGCTGGTGTACCCCAGGGCAGTGTTTTAGGCCCAACACTATACATAATATATACAGCAGATCTTCCAACAGCTAATAATGTACTAACTTCAACTTTTACGGACGACACAGCTATAGTGAGCCGTAACAAATGCCACATTTTAGCATCAAGAATATTAGCGGAACATTTAAGTTCTGTCGAAGCATAGCTAGCGAACTGGCGTATAAAGGCGAATGAACAGAAGTTTAATCATATTACATTTTCGCTAAGACCAAAGATGTGCCCGGCAGTAAAAATAAAGAATATTGTAGTACCCCAAGCGAACGAAGTAACATATTTTGGTATTCACCTAGATAGAAGGCTCACGTGGAGAAAACACATATCTAGTAGAATAACATGTATGAAGATTAGAGCTGCAAATTTAAATTGGCTCTTAAATAAAAATTCCAGACAGCAGAATTAAATACATATCTAAACTCCGAGATGACCCTTTTCTAAGGCTTTGGTACATTCCTGCGATCAAACACGACTTAAAAGAAGAGATATGCCTGCGTATTAATCAATATTTGCTTGAGTCTGTCTAGTGTCTAGTTTTTAAATAGATTTAAGATTTTATTACTTATTGTTAGGCTTTAAGCAAAAGCAGATACAATAAATAAAATAATATTGAAAAAAAAAAATATTTGGGAATCTGCTAAGTTTCTTAACTTCCGTTTTTCTTCCCAATGCTGTGACTTGCACATCTACTTCCATTTTGGATTACAAATATTTTCGTTGATCAGACTAAACTCTGCTCCAGTGTCAATAAAAAAATATAACTTTCTTATGTGTGTATCTATTTTTATACAAGGTATGACAATTAAATAATGAGACTGATTCCATAAAAACCGTATATTTGAAAATTATTCTACAGCTCTGCCATCCCATTCAAAGTGGTACTCTTAGGCAGCTATACAGCGATTCCAGCACGTTTTTCATGCTTCGTAACATTTCTGGAACGCTTCGACTGGGATGTCCCCGAATACCCTCGTCACGGCCGCCTGGATGTCCGTAATCGACTCAAAATGGGTTCTTTTGACCACCGATTTTGTTTAAGTACGCAAAAAAAGTCACAGGGTGACATGTCGGGCGAATAAGGCGGCTGTTGCAACACGGCGATGCCTTTAGATGCCAAATACTGTTGGCTCGTTTTACTTGGCAATAGTAGACTTGATTCACAGTTTTCCCCGCTGGAACGAATTCTTTGTGAACGATTTCACGGCTATCAAAAAAGACAATAATCAACGTTTTCATCTTCGACGTGCTCATGCGAGCTTTTTTCGGGCGGGCCGATGTGAGATTTGGCGCTTGGTTTCTGGATCTAAGCACTACTAACCATACACTCTTACAATTTTAGCGTACGTTTCCCAAGCTGTTTCGCCCAATCTGGCACAAAATTTTTTCGTGACGCGATGCTCTTGATTTCGTTTTTCCATTTTCGTGACGAGTACTACAAACACGCGTCTACTCCACTTGACGCAGCAGGCGAACTAAATAAGCTAGAGCGATGGTACATATATCAATGGAGAGTGGAGGGATGCCGGAAAAAGAGAAATGGAATTTCAAGGTCACAGGTTTATCACAAGCGCGGCAATAAAATCAGTCTCATAACTTAATTGGGTAATTGTTTTGTGACTCCCACTAAAAATTTGTATTTGCATTGCCCATATACTTATGTACATAGGTTCTGGTTTGTTATGATTTGATATTGCGGACCGATTATAATTTCCTGATTGGTTATAATTTCGCGTTTGATTCCCGACTCTTTGTTGATTAAAGTTTCTCTGTGAGTTAAAATTTGCCTGTTGGTTATAAATTGTGTTTGTTGTTTGGTTTGACATTCTAGTTTGGCTAAATCCGATGCCACTGTTATTGTTATTACCTACATTCCTTGGGACATAACCACCATTATATCTGTAGTGTGGCATATTAATAAAGGGTGATTTTTTAAGAGCTTGATAACTTTTTTTTAAAAAAAAACGCATAAAATTTGCAAAATCTCATCGGTTCTTTATTTGAAACGTTAGATTGGTTCATGACATTTACTTTTTGAAGATAATTTCATTTAAATGTTGACCGCGGCTGCGTCTTAGGTGGTCCATTCGGAAAGTCCAATTTTGGGCAACTTTTTCGAGCATTTCGGCCGGAATAGCCCGAATTTCTTCGGAAATGTTGTCTTCCAAAGCTGGAATAGTTGCTGGCTTATTTCTGTAGACTTTAGACTTGACGTAGCCCCACAAAAAAATAGTCTAAAGGCGTTAAATCGCATGATCTTGGTGGCCAACTTACGGGTCCATTTCTTGAGATGAATTGTTGTCCGAAGTTTTCCCTCAAAATGGCCATAGAATCGCGAGCTGTGTGGCATGTAGCGCCATCTTGTTGAAACCACATGTCAACCAAGTTCAGTTCTTCCATTTTTGGCAACAAAAAGTTTGTTAGCATCGAACGATAGCGATCGCCATTCACCGTAACGTTGCGTCCAACAGCATCTTTGAAAAAATACGGTCCAATGATTCCACCAGCGTACAAACCACACCAAACAGTGCATTTTTCGGGATGCATGGGCAGTTCTTGAACGGCTTCTGGTTGCTCTTCACCCCAAATGCGGCAATTTTGCTTATTTACGTAGCCATTCAACCAGAAATGAGCCTCATCGCTGAACAAAACACGCGCGCGAAACACATTTCGAACCGAACACTGATTTTGGTAATAAAATTCAATGATTTGCAAGCGTTGCTCGTTAGTAAGTCTATTCATGATGAAATGTCAAAGCATACTGAGCATCTTTCTCTTTGACACCATGTCTGAAATCCCACGTGATCTGTCAAATACTAATGCATGAAAATCCTAACCTCAAAAAAATCACCCGTTATTATATCTATTATAAAATGTTCTATTGTTAACGTTATCGCTGAAATTAGTCCTACTTTAACTAATTTGGTGAGGATATTCCCTTGTTACCCTAGCGTTATAAAGCCTTGATGTGTAGCTTTTTTAAATATTTTGTATGCCTTATCTAGACTATCCGGGTTTCTTGCTATAATCATAGTTTTGTGGGTTCTGGGAGATGTTCCTTAAATGATTTCAGCGCTATCCTATTAACTTCATTCGTTGAGAAATTGAAATCATTATGCGCTGTTATTCTGATATGTAGTTTATTCCTAAATTTAATTATTTTAAAATAATAATTTTGTATTGTTGAGTCGAGACTGTCTTCCGTCTATCACAAGATGAACGATCTGGTTGGTGGCTTTTCGATCCGGAGACAGTCATTTCCTTTTCTTGTGCTGGAATCTAGTACCACAATTAACTCTATTTCGGACCCCGGCGAAATCGATCAGCCTCATCTCATTCGAGGCTGTTTCGTCGTGGAGGCTGAATTTACCGACCGTAGTGAAAAAGTTACCTTCTTTGCCCTGGCGTTAAAGTCGCCAAACAAAATTTTGACATGGTGGCGGGAGCATTTTTGGTGACATCCCCCTTCTCTTCCGTCGGGGCGTGGGCGCAAATCAGCGATATGTTGAAGAACCTCGCTTTGATGCGGATTGTGGCTAGATGTTCATTCTTTTCTTTAACTTAGCTTTCTCAACTTGTTTTTTGTTTCGGTCACTATCACTTAACCGTGAAAACCGAAAATCCGAAAACAGGAAATGGGCCCAACTCCCGCGCCGTTAGTTCTGCTTTTTTCAGACTGGACAAGAAACCAAAGCAAATGGGTCTGGCTGTGAACGAGGGAAAGACGAAATACCTCCTGTCATTAAACAAACAGTCGTCGCACTCGCGACGTGTCTCTCACGTCACTGTTGACAGTCGTCTATCTTGGAACCACCGTAAACACCACCAACAATGTCAGCCTGGAACTCCAACGCAGGAGAACTCTGCCAACAGGTGCTAATTTGGACTGAGTAGGAAATTGAGAAGCAAAGTCCTCTCTCGACAAACAAAAACCAAACTCTATAAGTCGCTCATAGTTCCCGTCCTGCTATATGGTGCAGAGGATTGGACGATGACAAAAACTGATGAGTCGAAGTTGCAAGTTTTCGAGAGAAAAGTTCTGCGAAAGATATATGGTCCTTTGCGCGTTGGCCACGGCGAATATCGCATTCAAAGGAACGATGAGCTGTATGAGATATATGAGGACATTGACATAGTTCAGCGAATTAAAAGACAGCGGCTACGCGGGCTGGGTCATGTTGTCCGAATGGACGAAAACATTTCAGCCCTGAAAGTATTCGACGCAGTACCCGCTGGGGGAAGCAGAGGAAGAGGAAGACCTCCACTCCGTTGGAAGGACCAAGTTAAGAAGGACCTGGCTTCGCTTGGAATATCCAATTGGCACCACGTAGCGAAGACAAGAAACGACTGGCGCGCTGTTTTTAACACAGCTATAACGCGTAAGCGGTGTCTTCGCCAGTAAAGAAGAAGATATATGAAGTGCGTGCAGTGAAAACCTACAAAACAAAAATATATATCTAGTTACATATATAGTGCGTGCAGTCGAAATCTATGAAAAAAAATATGTATACATATACCTACATACATACATATGTGTAAAGTGGAGTGCTAAAATACATACTTACCCATTTACTTACCTCATTGTGGAGTGTGTGCATATACGTATATACATACATAAATATGCTTAGGGTAAAGTGAGGAATTCACCAAATATCCAAAGAAGATAAAAAAAGTGGTACTTGATAAGTACACTGCGAAAGTGCATTTATTTATGCGGTTCAGTGTAAAAGCACAAAACGTTTTTGTCCTACCCAAAAAATTAACGTTACAGTTTCTAAAAACTCATTTTATAAACTGTTTAAAGTGCCGCAAAATTAAAAAACCGGTAAAGCCTAAAAACCGGCAAAAACCAAAGTGCCGGTAAAAAAGGCAAACCGTTTCCACCGTTATTCTCTCCCATCCCGTCGCTGTTGGTATTCGCCGCTGTTGCCATCACTCCGCTGCTGCTATAACTCCATCAATGGCATCACGGCGCTGTTACTGTCGTCGCTCTGCTGCTGCCATCCAAGCCGCTGCTCCTGCAATTCCGCTGCTGCCATCACCTCGTTGCTGCTGTCAAGCCGCTGCTGCTTAAGCCGTCGTGGGAATGAGCTTCATCTGCATCCTGTGCCAAAGGGACGTAAATGCCGGCAAACAGCCGACGCACCAGGTAACGAGTGCGAATTATTGAAAGTGGTGCAAACAAACAACACACATATATTATACATCGTTATACAAGTTAGCACCCCACACATTTAAAAAGTATCATATGATGAATTAATATCATATGAATGATACAAAGCATTGCAATATGACAGCACTAAATCGCAGAGAGTGCGACACGTGTAGTGGCAACCTATGGGAAGCCCAAAACTCCCGAAAAACATTCTTTTATAAAAACTAAGTAATCGTTTTTTAACTGAAGCCCGAGCAGGGACCAACGCGCGAAAGTAGTAATAACCTGAAAATAAAAAAGTAAGGCTACGCGAGTGGCGAACGGTAGTGAATGTGAATAAAACGCTTAAACTAAAAGAAAAAGAAATTTAAATTAAAGGAGTTAAATTATTTTGTACAAAAAGAGAGGAAAAAAAGAACCCTAAATTAATGTAAGCTTTACAAAAAAAATCTAATATTATTAAAGATAGTGCTATTTCAAAGAAAAAGAAATTTAATTGATTGACACAAAAAGAAAAGGAAAGAGATCGAGTGCTATATAAAAGGAAAATAAATTTAATTAATTGACATAAAAATAAAAACCTTTAAACCCTGCCACCCCTAACCCCACTCTAATAATGACAATATTTCGAGAAGTACTCGAACGAATGAGTACGCAGACTACAACTGACTTTACCGAACTTGACAACAGCGTGACGCTGAACGCGAACAACATAAACGAATTAGATAAGATTCCCGACATGGTTAAATGCCTTAGAGAATTTTCAGGATGACCAAGAGAATTTAACTCCTTGAGGAAAAGCGTAGACAGAATTTTTAAAGCTTATGAGGGAGTCAAGACTACCCCTAAGTACTTCGCGATACTCCATACGATCAGGCATAAAATAATTGGCGATGCCGACACCGCATTGGAATCGTACAATACTCCACTTGATTGGAGTCAAATCCGAAAATGCTTTATGATGCATTATTCGGATAAAAAGGACATAAGTACCCTCGAATACCAGATGACCACTCTGGTATAACACCATGACGACATTCCTACCTTTTACCACAAAATATTCCAACACCTATGCCTTATATTAGACAAAATTTCATGTCTCGAGTTAAGCGACGAGTCCATAGGGACTATGACCAATTCATAGTCGGGACAAAGCCCTTGACACATTTATTAGAGGACTAAATGGCGATTTACCTCGGCTTCTCTGCATAAGAGAACCGACAACATTGCCCCAAGTACTACATTTATGTAAAAAACTTGACAACATGACGTATAGAATTAAGCGTGCGAATAAAGCCAATATTCAACCACCACCATGACCTCCCCGAAATAACAATTTTAATAATTTCAATAACAATAGAGCTTTTTACCCTGAAATAACATATTCCCACTCCCCCAGACGAAATTTCGACCAACATGCATTCGGTCGTCAACCAAACCGGTATCCCCAACACTCCACCAATTATATGCGAAATAACCAAGGATTCATGCCGAGGTTCAATAATTACGCGAACGACCCCCATATTACTGCAGGAAATACGACCTTTAACAACAGACCGAACTTACCACTTAAACCACCGACCCCAATGGAGGTAGACCAGTCCATATCAAGACAGATACATTCCAGGACAAACGACCACCGAAACGTCCGATTTCCGCACAACTAACTCACCTTCCAAGCAAAATACAACGAGTTTTTTTACTAACCCCGTAGAATTAGACCCAAACGATATATATGATGACAATTCCTACGATAGCAACTACGATAAAGGAGGTAAAAATGAGCCTGATACTATAAATTTTTTAGATTAGCTCCGTCTTCACTGCCCTATTACGAATTTAGAACTAGGCGCGGGGACACAATAGATTTTCTTATTGATACCGGAACCAATAAGAATTACATTCAATCAACTAGGATTAGAAACCCAATTCTGAACGAAAAGCCCTTTACAGTAAAATCAGTTGCCGAGACAATTAAAATTATCCACTACACCTTTGTCGACATTTTTGGACCAACAGTAGTGAAAATAAAATTTTTCATATTACCAACTTTAAGGTCGTTCCACGGCATAGTAGGCAACGACACACTTGAAGAATTAAAAGCAATTATTCATACCGATAAAAATTTAATGACAATTTGTCAAAGTATAAATATAATGTTAAAACAACGAATATCCCACGAAGTGAATAATGTGGCAATCATTATTCCACATCTTTCATTACAAAAACAAAACAAAATTAATAATATTATTGATAAATGTCCAACCCTTTTTCCCGATCCTGATGAAAACCTCACCTACATCACCTCATCGTAAGAGGTGAAATCCGGACAACAACCGAAACCCCTGTCTACTTCAAGCCATACCCGTATCCCATGGTATTAAAATACGTAATCGAACGCCAAATTGAAGAACTCCTAGATAACGGAATAATAAGGAGATCGAAATCTCCGTATAACTCCTCAACGTGGATAGTTAACAAAAAGTCAGATGCCTCTGGCGAAAAAAAGTATCGAATGGTCGTAGATTTTCGTAAACTCAATTCAGTTACGATCCCCGATAAATATCCTACCCAGAAATTAACGAAGTCCTTGCAAATCTGGGAAACAATAAAACTGTTTACTATTATTGACTTAAAAAGTGGATTCCATCAGATTCCACTTCGCTAGTCGGACATTGAAAAAACCGCATTTTCCGTAAACAATGGAAAATATGAATTCCTCCGCTTACCTTCCGCTCTAAAAAATGCTCCAGCTACATTCCAAAGAACACTAGACGATATCCTTCGTCAACATATAGGAGTAAGATGCTATGTTTACATCGATGGTATAATAACAATACAAAAACGAAGAAGAACATTTTAAAAATATAGAATTAGTATTTCAAACCTTGGAAAATGTAAACACAAAAATCCAATTAGACAAATGTACATTTTTGAAAGCTGAAGTCATAATTTAATCCCTTGTACAGAAGTCGCAGTTAATGTTTTTAAAAAACAATTTTTTTTTGCAAGGTTGACGAAATATCTCCATATCAATTAAAAATAATTTTTCCAACAGCTCATAGACATACAAATATAATCACAGAATCAGAGTACAACGAACAGTAATCGATTTCTTACATGAAACGATACCTTACTGGGGCCATCCATAAATTACGTCACACCTTGAAGGGGTGGGAGGGTATCATTCAGAAGTGACATTGAGTGACAAGGGGCAGGGGGATTTTCATTTGGATGCAATTTATATAGCTACAAATGCCCCAGGAAGGAGTACATTTAACAGAGTTGAACGACGCATGGCACCTCTCAGTCGCGAACTTACTGTACTATTAAATCATGATGATTTTGGGTCACATCTTGATTCAAGTAATCGAACTACTGACTTAGATCTAGAAAAACGAAACTTCGAAAGTGCGGGCAATGTGTTGGCTGACATTTGGAGCAAGTTAGTCATTGATAATTTTCCAGTCGTTGCTGAATGTGTTGCACCAACTGTTACTGGACTGGATATTGGACAGGCTATGATGTTGAAAAATAATGCTACTTGGTAAGCTAATCATTTACGTGAGTCACAATATTTTTTACAAATAGTTAAATGTGAAACTATTGCATGTTGCGGTGTAAGACGTTGTAGTCTTTGGAAATTATTAAAAGAAGGATATTTACCACCACCTGTGTTAATTAAACAGGCATCAGAAGTCACAGTCAAAATGTGACAACTTTTGACAAGGAGAGGGGTGGGGTTAAAAAGTCTTTGAATTCGTGTGACGTAATTTATGGATGGCCCCTAACCCATATTTTATAAATGGAATTCACACAGTAGAAAGGATAATGGGTATGATATTAACTTTAGTAACATTAAAAGCCGATACACCCAAAAATTAGTTGAAGATATTAATAAGGAACAAGAACAGAAGAACGTCATACTAAAAGAACATCCAAGATCACATAAGAATGCGACTGAAAATAAAACAAAAATTCTCGAAACAAAATATTTTCCCGGTATGTTAAATAAAATAAAACGTGTGATAGCCAACTGCACCTTTTGTATGGAAAATAAGTACAAGAGACATTCCAATCAACCAAAAATTACGGAAAGTCCATTACTAACATATCCAGGGCACATAGATATATTTTTAACAGAAGGACAAATTAAAAAAAAAATGCTTTAGACAAATTTACAAAATACGCAGTAACAAAAAGCCTAAATAGTAGAGCAATAGAAGACGCCAGAAAACCCTTAAGAAATATTGTATTATATTTTTCTTCGGAGTACCAAAATTAATAGTTATCGACAATGAGCCATTTTTAAACTCAGCCTCTTTAAAATGTATGATGAAAGACGAATTAGGAATAGAAGTTAACACTATTCCTCCATACAAAACCACGCTAATGGAAAAGTGAAAAGGTTCCTCTCTACATTAGTGAAAATAATGCGCTGCATAAAAGAAAACGGTGGACACGGAAATTTTGAAAAACTTTTAAGGCCTAACTATAATGTGCATAAGCTGACGTATGTTACTGTCAAAAAATGAACGAAAAGCCTGTCAAATGCATAACGAACGGAGAGTAGACATTTGAATGACTATAATGTGCTTACATGCAGAAGAAGAAAGTGTCAATAAGCAATTTGTGTTTTGGTTTTGTTTCGTTTGGATTTTGCAAAAATGAACAGAAAATTAAAATATTTAAAAACAATTAAAATTCTTAATTCGGTTTTATACGGAATACGCATATTGACAGAAATTAGTGAAATTACAAATAAAGGAGTTCGGTCGTGTTCAGTAAGGGAAATAAACAGAAAGAGGAAGAAGGATGGTTTTTTTGTACGATTCCTGGAAATGAAGAGGATTGACCACATTGATTTTTATATATGTATACACGCGAATGACGCCACAAGTATATGGACTTTTGCTTACTCTTGTTGAGCCCTTTTTAAAAAAGAATTCGTTGAGGGAGCCTGTGCAACCGGAATGTCGATTAGCCTTGACATTACAGTAAATTTGTTCATTTTAATATATTTTTATTATGTCTTATTCTTTTTTCTTTTTCTTAAAGATATTTATCACAAGGAACTTCGTTTCAATCGTTGGCATGGTCATTTCAACTGGCGAAGGAAACGGTTAGGCGCATTATTCTGGAGACAACTGAAGTCCTTTGGACGAAGTTAAGCGCTGTTTATGTATCTGAGCCTAATGAAGAAGATTTCAAGCAAATTTCTCAAGACTTCTGGGAACTGTGGAATATGCCCAACTTTACATGTAAAGGCATTTTTCAAGTGAGTCGATTGGGAAAGAGGTTGCTAAATCACAAACTTCCCATCCCTCCAGCGAAAAACTTACCAAATACGCAACTAAAAACTCCACACTTCTTCGTTGGTGATGCTGCCTTTCCTTTAGGGATAAATTTAATGCGCCCATACCCTGGGGGAATGCTACCAAATGAAAAAGAGGTGTTTAATAAAAGGTTATCAAGAGCTCGTCGCACAATTGAAAACTACCAGTAGCGCGTTGGCGAGTTTTACTAACAACATTACATTTATTTCCGGAAAATGCAGAAAAAATTGTTTTGACGTGCGCTGCCTTACATAATTTTATTATGTTTAATAATGAAAATGCATCTTTGTATATTGAAAGTAACTATGCTGATTGGGAGGACTCTAATGGTGATTTTCATGACGGTTTATGGCGTAGAGAAGTTGAAAGTAATATCCCATCGATTATGCAATCCTCCAATTTGCATCATTACGGTGGAAGAAGTTCTTTGGAAATAAGAAATAACTTATGCAGTTTTTTTAACACTTTTTAAAACATATTCTAAAATCACATATCTAATAGCATTTCGAACTTGTTTATTTCTTTTTTAATAAAACTAAATGGGGTTTAATTAAATTCATTCAATTGTTTTTATTAAATTACTCAAAAGAGTTCAGGTACATGCATTTTATGCATCTTTTTATAATAAATATATTTGTTATAATATATATAAAGCATACTAAAAAAATCAATGCTCCAAGCTTTTTAGAAAATAAGGAAATTAGGTTGAACGACAAGAACGTTTTTAATTTCATGTTTGCCTATTTTCGCGACTTAAGCGATATAATTGCAATATAATATTTTCTTGGAAACTGTCTTTGACCGACACCGGCAGGTCTTGCATCAGACACAAAACCGTCGTCATAAAGGCCTCATCAGTTTCACATCTTTCAGCCGGCGCGGCCATCTGCTTTTCTAAGTTCTCCATTGTTGCGCCAAGTTTCTGGTAGAGACTTTCTAAGTTGAGACTTTTATTTTTCTTCCGAGGTGGCGATGAAATTTCATTAAAACTATCATTCGATGATGACTCCAAGACTCAGTCTGTATTTGGTTCTGCATTATCACGAGTGCTGTACAATGAAAAAGTTATATTTAAAAAAATTAAAATTTATACAAAGTACCTACCGACGCGGTGTGACGGAGTCTTTTAGAAACATCAAGGGTTTTAAAAAACGCCATTCCTCTAATTAGCTCATTCCGCTACCTGATGGAGCTTCTAATCTTTTTATCTCCTTGGAGAAGCGCTCCCGGAGTAGCTTCCATCTATGTTTGCATTCTAGATCTTTTAATTGAAACAAACGTAAAATATATATAACACAAAAATATATATTTCTATAACAGTGTTAATACATACCACTTTTGCCGCATAGTTCTGCGATTACGATACGATAAAAATAAAACGCATCTCTTTTGTCGTACAAACATTTCTTTTTTCAACACTTTCTATTAAAGTTTGGATAAAACATTCGTCGTTCTCCATATTCAAATTTAAAATCGGTTGACAAAACACTCTTCTTTCTTTTTGTTTTCAAATTCAAAATCGTATATCAGTTGACAAAAAGCGAAACAGCTGATTCCGTACGGAAAATGCGATGAGTTTCGCATTTTCCTTAAGCAAATGACATTTGATAAAACTTAACGAAACTTGATGTTAAGTACATTATAGTTGCAACATACAATTTGTGTGCATTCGGACAGTTGCTTACGCTGGCTTAAGCTAGCGTATGCACATTATAGTTAGGCCTTTAGAAAGAGCTTTATCTGAGTATAATCATTCAGTTCATTCCACAACACTTAAAAGACCTGTAGATGTATTTTGGCCAACGAAATAAGGACTACAAATTGAGGGCATGCACCTGGAATGTCCGGTCCCTTAATTGGGAAGGTGCCGCTGCCCAGCTGGTTGATGTTCTCGTGAAAATAACGCTGACATCACCGCCGTTCAAGAAATGCGATGGACGGGACAATGACAGAGACGAGTAGGTCCTTGTGACATTTACTACAGTGGCCATATAAAGGAGGGCAAGTTTGGTGTTGGATTCGTGGTGGGAGAGAGATTCCGTCGCCGAGTACTATCATTCACTCCGGAGAATGAACATCTAGCCTCAATCCGCATCAAAGCGAGGTCTTCAACATATCGCTGATTTGCGCCCACGCCCCGACGGAAGAGAAGGACGATGTGACCAAAGATGCCTTTTATGAGTGCTTGGAAAGCACTTATGAGAGATGCCCCCGCCACGATGTCAAAATCGTGCTCGGAGACTTTAACGCCAGGGTGGGCAAAGAAGGTATCTTTGGCACTACGGTCGGTAAATTCAGCCCCCACGAAGAAACATCCCCTAATGTGTTGAGGCTGATCGACTTCGCCGGGGCCCGAAATATGGTTATCTGAAGTACTAAATTCCAGCATAAGAAGATACATCAAGCTACCTGGCTGTCTCCGGATCGAAAAACCACCAACCAGATCGATCATGTTGTGATAGACGGAAGACACGTCTCCAGTGTTTTAGATGTGCGTGCATTCCGAGGTCCCAACATCGACTGGGACAACTATATTGTTGTAGCCAAAATTCGCACCCGCCTCTGTGCAGCAAAAAACCCACGCCAATTAACACAAGGAAGTTTCGACGTCGAGAAGTTGCAATCAGCCGAACGATTCTCTACTCGGCTTGCACTCCTGCTCTCTGAGAGCACTCGTCAACAACTTGGTGTAAGGGAACTGTGGGACGGCATTTCAAAGTCCTTACGTACAGCTACAACCGAAACCATTGGTTTTCGGAAAGTGCAAAAGAACAGCTGGTACGACGAGGAGTGCCGTGTCGCAGCGGAGAGAAAACAGGCTGCCTACCTCGCAACGTTACGATCGACCACAACACGTGCGGGATGGGATAGGTACCGAGAGTTGAAGAGGGAAGCGAGACGCATTTGTAGACAGAAGAAGAAAGAGGCCGAAATGCGTGAGTACGAACAGCTTGATAAGCTGGCCGACAGGGGTAATGCTAGAAAATTTTATGAAAAGGTGTAAAATATGGTCGGATGAAAGCATACCCAACGATTGGAATTTAAGTGTGCTATGCCTAATCCATAAAAAAGGAGACCCCACAATCAGCGCCAACTAACGTGGGATAAGCCTCTTCAACATCGCGTACAAGGTTCTATCGAGCGTATTGTGTGAAAGATTAAAGCCCACCGTCCAATCAACTGATTGGACCTTATAAGTGTGGCTTCAGACCTGGTAAATCAACAACCGACCAGATATTCACCATGCGCCAATCGACACTCACCACCTATTCGTTGATTTCAAAGCTGCTTTCGACAGCACGAAAAGGAGCTGCCTTTATGCCGCGATGTCTGAATTTGGTATCCCCGCAAAACTAATACGGCTGTGTAAACTGACGTTGAGCAGCACCAAAAGCTCCGTCAGGATCGGAAAGGACCTCTCCAAGGCGTTCGATACCAAACGAGGTTTCAGACAAGGCGACTCACTATCGTGCGACTTTTTAAATCTGCTGCTGGAGAAAATTATTCGAGCTGCAGAACTGAATCGAGCAGGTACAATCTTTTATAAGAGTGTACAGCTGCTGGCGTATGCCGATGATATTGATATCATCGGTCTCAACACCCGCGCCGTTAGTTCTGCTTTCTCCAGACTGGACAAGGAAGCAAAAGAAATGGGTCTGGCAGTGAACGAGGGCAAGACGAAATATCTCCGGTCATCAAACAAACAGTCGTCGCACTCGCGACTTAGCTCCCACGTCACTGTTCACAGTCATAACTTTGATGTTGTAGATAATTTCGTCTATTTAGGAACCAGCTTTGACACCACCAACAATGTCAGCCTGGAAATCCAACGCAGGATTACTCTTGCCAACAGGTGCTACTTCGGACTGAGTAGGCAATTGAAAAGTAAAGTCCTCTCTCGACGAACAAAAGCCAAACTCTATAAGTGGCTCTTAATTCCCGTCCTGCTATATGGTGCAGAGGCTTGGACGATGACAACAACCGATGAGTCGACGTTGCGAGTTTTCGAGAGAAAAGTTCTGCGAAAGATTTATGGTCCTTTGCGCGTTGGCCACAGCGAATATCACATTCGATGGAACGATGAGCTGTATGAGATATACGACGACATTGACATAGTTCAGCGAATTAAAAGACAGCGGCTATGCTAGCTGGGTCGTGTTGTCCGGATGGATGAAAACACTCCAGCTCTGAAATTATTCGACGCAGTACCCGCCGCGGGAAGCAGAGGAAGAGGAAGATCTCCAATATCCAATTTTCCCCACGTAGCGAAGAGAAGAAACGACTGGCGCGCTTTTGTTGACTCGGCTATAATCGCGTAAGCTATGCCTGGCGGAAGCACAGATCCTCGACTACTAAAACTGCCAATAAATAACAATAGAAAAGGGATCGGCTAGACCACAACCAGGAACATTTAGGATAATGCATGAAATTGACAAAGAAAAATATGCGGAGACACTTGACCACATAGAAGCGACTATTAAAACTGAAACTATCCGCAAAAACCCTAACTACCCCTTCATATCCCACATAATAACACAGATAAGAACACAACTTAACAATCTAAAAGTAGAGCAAAAAATAAAAAGATCAATAAATTTCCTGGGTAGCGCATGGAATTGGATTGCAGGAAGTCCAGACCATGAAGACTACGAAATAATTTCAACTAAAATAAATAATGTCTTACAAGATAACAATAATCAGGTATTAATTAACAAATTTACATTACAAATAATATAATTGTCGGGGTATGTCGACGTGTGGGGCCGATTGTGAATAATTAAAAGATGATTAATTTAAGTTCAAACGTTAAAAACTTAGTTTAATATTCAATTGTGTATATATATAAATATATGGGTGTGTGTTTGCTACCAATAATGGTTAATTGTATTAACTTATAGATATGAGTAATTCTATGTTAACAAATTCATGCTGTGGAGTATCGCTGTTTAATATTGTGTGGATTCGTATGTTGTATCCGTGTGGTTTTATGTAGTAATTCGATGTTGTACTTAACGTGTACTTTGTGTAATAAGTGTTCACTTTGTTTTAGCACTTGTTTAATTTCACTTCACTTCACATAGTTGTGTTGGCGGGATAATAATAACTTTTTTGTAAAAAGCGCGGTTTCTCTGTTTTTCTCCTTCTTCGCCTGTTGCGTATAGTTAGGGCGGTTGATATTCCTCTGCATTACGCCTCTTTTACTTTATGTATTTTGTGGGAGTAATGCAGAGGAGCATTTGTTTGGATTAAACATCCCGGCCACCTTGCAGAATCTGCGAAATAATTTTAGTATTAATAGGGTAATTGATTGGGTATTGAAAAAATTGAGATTTTTTGAGTATGTGTCAGCAGTATACTTAGGGTTAGATGGTGCCAGTAAGGGTCCAGCCAAATGCTGTATTCTGCGCTACCACTGTACCATTGTCTGGTTTAAAGAGTCCACTTCTGATTATTTGTGGGTAGATATCCGCTCCAATCTCCAACGTTATCTCTTTGTTGCTATGGAATTAAGGGTCAGCGAGGACTAAGTGTTCAAAGCGCATTTGCACATCACTTAAGTCTCGCTCATATGGTTTTTTGGGTAAGTTGTGTGTTATACCTGCGTTACGTTCCAAACAAAACTTTGTATCATTATTTGAGCTAATTTTTATGCTGAAAATACGATAAGTATTGAGGTATGTAATCGGCAGTTTTAATTTTTTGACGAGTTCGGCCGCTATATTTGTAATTTAAAGGGTAAGGTTCAAAATGGCTCGAACTTTATGCCATTCACCTTCGTATCTTAAACGGATCTTCAATGTGGGTACTAGGGTCTGCTTAGGCAGTAAGGATGGAAGTCAGGTCTCTATTGCAAGCGGTTGAGATTTTGGTTTCTCAACACCATTTACATCGTTGGTCGGGTATAACCTCGGATGTCCGTGTAGGGATGAATGATGTTTCCCATGAAAAATGGAACATTTTTTTTTTTGCTTGTACATCCTTCTGTTTGGTGCGACCTGGCTAAGCAATTAACGCAATAGTGGTGTTTTATTACTGCTTCGTATTTTTTGTTTATATTGTATGACGAGTATGTTGCACAAGTCACTAGACGGTGGTATTTTGAACATTCCGCAAGCGACGGCTGGGTCAAACAATTTTGCTATGGCTGATAAAACTTCACGTTTGGTGTGTGAGGGTTTTTTCTCCATTGGGTTGACGAGGAAGAAAAATGAATCCTTTTTGCAGTTCCATCGAATGACCAGGGTTTTAGTGTTTTTGGGTTCCGAAAGGTTGAGTGTTTCCGTTTCTAAAAGATGATCCTGTGGAAGTCCTTTAAGAATGTGTGGGTCATTTGAGGTCCATTTTCGCAGAGCGAATCCTGGGAGCTTCAGAGCAGAAATGAGTCCATCGTGTGCTGACTTTGTCGTGGTTAGGTCATGAGTTCCAGCTAAGACATCGTCTACATACATTTCCTGGCGAAGTATTTTGGATGCTAATGGGTGGGTTTCTTCTACATTATCGGCTAGCTTCATGAGGGTACGGATAGCTAGAAACGGCGTACAACTTATGCCGAACGTGACTGTTTGCAATTCGAAGTCTTCTATTGTGTCTTCCGGGGACTTCCTAAATAGTATCCTTTGGAACCAAGAATGATTAGAGTCTACGAGTATTTGCCGGTATATTTTCTGAATATCCGCATTAAAAACGATTTGGAAGAGTCGCCAATTTGTGATCAGAATGACAAGGTCTTTCTGTAAAGTAAGCCCGATATGTAAGACGTCATTTAAGCTTTTGTTAAATGACGTGGGCAAGATGCATTAAAAACCACACGCAATTTCGTGGTTATACGATCGGGTTTAATGACTGCGTGGTGTGGTAAGTAATTATGGGTCGCTTTACCAGAAGGGTCATATTCTACTTTCTTCATTTGTCCGAGTTCCAAATATTCCATAATTGCTTTGTCATATTCTACCCTCACTTCGGGTTTTTTAAGTAAAGCTCGTTCATTTCGGAGGAATTGGGCCAACGCTATAAGTCTAGAGGATCCGTTATCAATATTGTCGGGTTCTTTGAAGGGTAGGGTTACTAAATCGCGCCCATCTGAATTACGACGGGTAGTTTTTTGGAAATTTTCCTCACAAATTTGGTAATGATTTGGAAACTACGGATTGCTTTGGGATTTCCTCCACCTCCCAAAAACGTGTGAGTAGATTCTAGGGGTTCACTTTATTGTGAAATGATACTATGGCGGAATTTCGGAAGGGTTGGGTTAAGGGTCCGGACAATATCTATCCGAATTCTGTCTCTTGAGAAAGAGTGTGGCTAAAATATTGATAAAATCAGATTTTGTACTAAACTTTGGCACCTGTTGCCTAGATTTCAGTGTAGACCGTATAAAACGATCACGAGATTGGGGACCAATAACTTTAGAAGATGCGTCTGTCACCAGTTTGACGGTTCTCTCGACTGTGACGGTGTGAGAGGGGAATTCACTAAATTTCCATACCTTTGCCATACCATACCTCTGCAGTCTCTCCCGACAGCCCTTTTATGAGTTCTTCGTTAGAAACTGAAAAAAGAACTGGTGGAACAGTCAAGGTAATACATAGTCTTCCAGGTAATCATATCGTAATAATTATTAGCTTTGAAATTCAGCTTTGGCACTTTATTGCATCTAACTCTTCCATTTACAGTGTCAGACTCTGCTTCTCTGGCTGCCAGAAGACGGTCAAGGGCCAACTTTCTGACTTCTATCCGTTCGTCAGTCATCATACTAAGGAGAATGTTTTCTGGAAGAGCAAAGAAAGCATTCTGTTAAATGGATGAATCGACAACCTTGCGCAGTTTAGCAGGTAAGTATCTCGACCTTTGAATTGCAGCATGGAAATGGCGCGAGCCATCTTTGATTGAACTGTTGAATCTTATTGAGAACCACAAAGGTGAGCTTCTGATATTTTATAGAGATAAGCTTGTTCTGTGCTAAGTTGGGTCGGATTAATAACCTCAGAAGGTAATTGGCAGGATGGAAAACTTTCAAATTTGACAACGGGCAACTTCTCACAATCAGGGAACAGTTTACCTATGTCGTCAGAGAATGTATTTGGACTCTTTGAGACACCATCTATGTGTTCGAAAAGAACACGAAATGGAAGTCCGTTGAAATGTAGCAGACAAACTACCCCCTGTAATGGCCTACCTATTCTTTCTTCTAGTTTCCGAATGATTCCACCCTTCCAACCTGTGTTCGTGTTGGTGCCATCAGCACCGACAACTTCTAGATGTTCTACATCAACTGAATTGTCTCGTAAATGTTGCCATATAGCTTGCGTCTCATCCTCAGCTGACCCGGAAGGAGAGGTGACGTGGCCAAAGTAATGACAACCAAGTTCCGCTATAAGAGAAATATGTTCCTCTTTGACAGTGTCGCGGTAGTACTTTTCACCTTCGCTGACTTGTGTAAGTGTATTGTTTTTGCGGCCGTCAAAATACAGCCCATATACAGAGTCAATACTTTCGGTGTTTTGGAGCTTAACTCCAACACTTTTTTTGCCCGACTAATCTTGCATTTGTCAGTGACAAAGCTAGCTTGATCCTCTGTTATCAAACCTGCTTTTTTGGCATCCAGAAAAGCAGATGAAACAATCAAGGCCGCTGCTCTATCACTTACTCCAAATTTTTGGGCAGCTAAAGCAGTGTGTTCTAATACTTGTGTAAGTGTATTGTCTTTGCGGCCGTCAAAATACAGCCCATATACAGAGCCAATACTTTCGGTGTTTTGGAGCTTAACTCCAACACTTTTTTTGCCCGACTAATCTTACATTTGTCAGTGACAAAGCTAGCTTGATCCTCTGTTATCAAACCTGCTTTTTTGGCATCCAGAAAAGCAGATGAAACAATCAATGCCGCTGCTCTATCACTTACTCCAAATTTTTGGGCAGCTAAAGCAGTGTGTTCTAATACTAGTGTATTTTGTTTGGTTTTAGAGGATGGAAGAGAAAATTCATCATCAGCATCGTTTTTGGAAGAATCCATGTGCGACGCACCTTCATTGTTGTCGTCTGTATGAGAGTCTGGCTGATCTGAATGGTCACGTGTTCTAGCTGATACTTTTCCGGTAAGTGTTGATGTTGAATGACGTTTTGACAGCTTTTCTTTACGTTCATTTTTTTTTTGTAATCTTTTTTGTTTCAGGTTGATCAACACTTCCAATGCCACCAATTCTTCTGGCCCTCCGGTCCAAGAGAAATGGTTGTTCATTGATAGGAACTTTCCTTTCCTTTGGACAAGTGCAAGAAGAAAAATAAATGCATTTACAATGCAGCGATGTCAAATAATTTTCCGGCAGAAGAGACAAATTCGTCTCTTTTAGAGCTCAAACCTATTGGGTTCCTTAAAAACATTTGTTTAAGAGTCAGAAATTTCTTATGGTATGTGGTGAGCATTTGTACAACTTTGGTTTGTGAAACTATCGGAATAGATGACTTTTTGAAAGTATTTTCAATCTTTTTTGCAACTATTTCTGTAACCTCTTTACTCCTAGGTTTATAGTTGTCGCCTCGGAGTCGCCCTATACGAAATCTTTCAAACTGATAACACAAAAGAACATCCTGGCAAGTAGGTAACTGGGATTCAGAGAGATTGTACGGATATATGCCAAACACAGAACATTTCTGTTTAAATTTAAATTTAGATACAGACATTTTGAGTTCTGTGTTCTGTTGTGAGAATATAAGTGATAGCACTCGGCGAAATCAACGACAAAAGTGAAGGAACTCGATGAAAAAATATTTGTATGGAGACCTATCCGAACGTGTCCTTTGGCGTTGGTGAATGAATGTGAGTGATAGCACTCGGCGAAATCAACGTTAAGAAGTGTGGCCACAAGCCGATTTTCACCTTGCGCTGTGGCGCGCCGCATTTTCGCTCGTATCTCGGGAACGGTTCGTCCCACGGCCATTTCGGTAGCAAATGACGTGACAAATAACTTTTGTTTTATACATTTTGCCATGAGATGCGTATTTCAGGCGCTAGGTAGACAATTTCACGATTTTAGGCGAATTTCCGAAATTTCAAGGCCGGAGTTGGGGTTGAAGATGCAATCCGATCTCAAAACAAAAAGTTGCATTGGAATCAGGAAGTACTAAGGCAACTTTTCCGCACTATTAGAAATCCCTAATCGAAAAAAGTCCGGAATCGACCCACCCTAGTGGGTATATCACAACTTCTCAGAAGTCTTCGAGATATAAATGTGGCTTCCAATCCTGAATCAATAAGAGCTCTCTCGGAATATCGCTATACCGAGTAATATCTGCTTTCTACTTGGGTTGGGTGGGTCTTTGGTTGATGATTTAGTGGACTGTATAGTTGTTGTGTGGGCTTGCCGATTTGTATTTGTTCTTTGGTTGAGTAATACGGTACTTGAAGCGTTTTCTGGGTTCTAACCAGTAACGCTTGGTATTTCCGGAGTGGATTCAGGTCGAAAGTTGGATTCTCTGTGTATCAGAGTATTGTGTTTTTTGAGACACTTACGACACGAGAATTTACTCACACAGTTCTTGTAGCTATATGGCCTAGCAGTTATAGCAATAACCATATTTTTTGATTGTGGAGATACGTGAGAAATTCGGGACATTATCGAATAGGGTGCTACTTTTTGCAGAGCTTACAGCTTTCTGTATCTATATTATGTTGAGTAAAGTTGAAATTACTATTCCTTTGAGTATTAGAGGGTCTGGCAATTGGCGTTTCAGACACGTTTGCATGAAAAGTGCTATATTTCTTTTCATCTGTTCTTTTAACTGTACCGGTGTGGAATGGGGGTCATTTTGCTACTGAAGCTTTGAAATTTCCTACAGATTCGAGAGTTTTGTATTTGTGAGTTAAAAAACTGTGGAAATTTGACCACGTCGGTATATCTGAATTATTTGCTAGGGTATATTCAAAAGTTTCAAGAGTTTGTTTATGTAGTTTTGAACTACAAAAATATATTAATATCGGATAGCTGTTCGTGTCAATCTCAAGATTGTTTAAATTAGCTAGAACGTTATTAACGGAACGGTGTAAGCTTTTTATAGCAAAATCTGTTTCCTTAGTTACTTGGGGTAGGTTAAAAAGGGTCTTTAATTGGGTGTTTACATGCAACCTCTTATTTTCGTATTGGCCGACTAAAATTTTCCAGGCAAGTATGAAACCATCATTTGTTAAGGGTACGTTTTGAATAACCTCTCTTGCTTCTCCTCGGGTCTTCTGAGTAAGGTGAAAGAGTCTTTCAACATTACTAATCCTTGGGTTACGGATATACAGGGCTGTAAACATATCCCGAAAGGTGGGCCAAGGTGTATAATCTCCGTAAAAGATGTCGTTGTCGCATGGTGGAAGGTGAACTGCATGACCGAAATCCATCATTGTGGCTTCTGAAGTCCTTTCCTTAATGGGTTGTGTTGACACCTTCGTTGATGGAAGCTAAGCAAGAGAGGTACATTTGATAACTTTTTCGGTATTTTTCTTTCACTTTAAAGAAATCGATGTTTTCATGACTTTCGCGAGAAATTCTTCTGATCACATCATATGAGCGCTTTGCTTTTTCACCGATTTCACCGATTCATCTTCAGTTTGGGTCTCAAGATGGTCTTCCACGAATTCAATTAAATCCGTTGTCGTAATTTTGAGATCTGTTTGATCTTTGGGTTGAACGAGAAAAATATGTCGCGTAGAGTTACGAAAATGTAAGAAAACAAACTTTAAAAACTTGTCGCATAGTTCTTTATTTATTTTCAAAATTTCAAATTAATTGTCTTATTTTTATCTCTTTGGTGTCCGATGGTTAAATGATTCGTAGAAAAAATCGATAAATTAAATTTTTGCAGGGTTTTGTATTTTTTCCTACTGGGTCATCTTTTTAATTTCCTACTGGGTATTTGTCTTTTGACGTGCTGTTCGCTAGCAATTTTCGTCACCAACAAATATGTATGTAGATATGTAATTGCGGGTGTATATTTATTTATAATACATTATAATTTCAGTTTAACGAGAAGAATGCAATAGCCGACTGCAAAATATATGCATACTATATATTTTATTATTGCACTTCTTCTCTTGGGTATGTACATATGTATATATAATTAAATAGTGCAAATCAAATTTTTGTCAACCCAATAAAAAAAATAAATTATGCTTAAGTCTGCTTAAGGACAGCTTTTATTATTTTTTAACAAATATGATTTGCACTTTATATTATTATATAGAAAAAATATGAGTCGCACTTACAGTTTTTTCCGCCTTTTGTTAATTTGATTTATTTTTGTTTTTAGTTACTTGTTGGGGTATTTGTTTCTTCAGCGTACAGGCTTTTTGTTTGTTGGGTGCACTCTTTTAAAACCTTCAGGTTGGGTTGTGGAACTGCTGATGTTGTTGTTAAAATTCCCGCCAAGACTTTATCTTTTAATTATCCGGCTCGAAATACCAAAAATGTCGGGGTATGTCGACGTATGGGGCCAATTGTGAATAATTAAAAGATGATTAATTTAAGTTAAACGTTATAAAAACTTTGTTTAATATTCAATTGTGTATATATATAAATACATGGGTGTGTGTTTGTTACCAATAATGGTTAATTGTATTAACTTATAGATATGTGTAATTCTATGTTAACAAATTCATGTGTTGTAACCTGTTGTGGGTGCAGATTCCTTTATCCTGTGTTGTTGTTGTTAATAGAAATGCTGTGGAGTATCGCTGTTTCATATTGTGTGGATTCCTATATTGTATCCGTACGGTTTTATATAGTAATTCGATATTGTACTTAACGTGTACTTTGTGTAATAAGTGTTCACTATGTTTGTTTTAGCTTTTGTTTAATTTCACTTGTTATATGTCTCCGTGTTCACTTGGATATCGCTGTTGTGATGGGGGCTCATCTGATGATCTGTTGCCATCCAGGGTCCTCATCTCCCTGAGAAGCTGGCTAGGCTTCCGATTCCCGAGTTCAAGCTCTGTCAATAGCTTGTACAACTGGCGGTCAACTGAATCGGTGAAACGTTTTATGAGATTGGTTTTTAAATAGATGTACTTATCTTGAGCTGGTGGTGCCCTGATGATGTCCGACGCCTCCTTGAGCACTTCTGGCTTCAAAGCGCCGACGATTACTTGGTACATAGTATTGTCGTTTCTAATGTTTCGCGACCCCAGCTGTGCCTCCATCTGAATGAATCAGAGCTCGGGATCGTTGGTCAATAATTGAGGGAGTCGGAGTTGTGTAACTGCCATAATTTGTGCATCATTATTAAACTGTGCGCTACGGATAATGATTGTTAAAGATGCCTTGTATGGCATCTATGTCTGCACTAGATGGTCTGTTGTTTGTGACAGGAACGCCAGTTGCTGTGTCGCTGAAAAGCACGTTCTAAGCGTCTCTGGATAATAAAGAATTCTGTAGCAGCAGGTCGTCTCGCCGCTGTTGTTGTGTCTCTGCTACCCTTTGGTTTTGTTGATTTTGCTCATGGCGAACAGATGAACGATCGAGAGTCATTTTTGTTCTACTTATAGTAACATGTGATACTATTGGGATTAGTTTGATGCAATCCTTAGGAATCACGTCGCGGTCACCATTTTTTGCATTAAAAGCCTTATTGCTCCAATGGTATCCAATGACTCGTATATGAAATACAATAACACTTCAAAACTTTTACTCTGAAAAATGAACGTGTTTATTTATATACATATATTATATATTAGCGTGTGGTTGCGTTAGAAGTTGCTAGAATAATGTTTGGTAGCGTCAGAAGTTGCTATGTAGATTAGTAACATCAATTCAGCTCAACAGCTGTAATTGTGTTTTGGTGGAATTTGTTGCAGGCGGAGTTGTCTTTATCGTCATTAACGCCTCTTTTAACGTTTTTATCGCCATTAACGTCTCTTTCAACGTTTTTATCTTTATTTTTAACAGACTCAATTGCATTTTCATTGCAGCTCATGTTTATTTCATTAGCAATTTTTTCTTCCGGAAGACTTCGCAAGTGCTCATGTGAGTATTTGTACGACCTTTTACTATTCAACGATTTCAATATGTACCCTGTCTCCCTCCAAAATCTCTGTCACTAAAAACGGCCCTCGGTACTTAGGGTCTAACTTTGTTTGATGTTTCTCTTCATTTTTAAGTAAAACGTAATCACCAACCTTATATCTAACAACTTTTGCTTTACCTTTATCAAATCTTCTCTTATCATAACAAGCATTTTTCTGTATATCTTTAGTTGCTTGATCTCTCAATAAATCAACATCAACTTTGTTTTCTTCTATATTAAATGAGAGTAAACCGAACGGCCGTGCATCTTTACCTATTAATAATTCTAATGGACTAGCCTTAGTAGTCCGATTAACCGTGGAATTCAGGGCCAGTTAAAGCATCCTGCCAAGAACGTTGGCTTGTTTCAACTGCTGTTAACAGATTTTTCAGTGTGCTCATTACTCGCTCTACTTGTCCATTAGCACGACTAGCGCCTGTAGCAATCAAATGTAAATTGATGTTTTGCGAAATACAAAAATCCCGGAACCCTTTGCTAGCGAAACACCTACCTTGGTCAGCAATTACACGATTAGGCACGTCAAATAATGAAATTGATGACTTGAGAGACCTAACACAGTTTTCTGTATCAACGTTTAGAGTGTGATATAAATACACAAATTTAGTAAATGCATCGATTTGGACGATAATATATTCTTTAAGGTCATTCTTACCAGTTAACTTCCCAGTGATATCGATGTGAACGGTATGCCATGGAATGTTAACTTTAGGAATGGGGTGCGGTTCGGCTTGTATTTTGCCCGAATGTGAATTGGATAGCTTGCAGGTAATAAAATTATCAACAAATTTTTTAACGTACTTAGACATATTATCGAACCAGTAATATTCATAAACCTATCGAGTGTCGTTTCTGAACCCAAATGCATAATGGGCTCATGCACATGATTAATTACGGGCCATTTGAAAAGCATAGGAACAACCGGTAAACATTTTGTTTTGCCATTTCTTTGTATTTTTCTATGCAATGTCCCTGCACACAGTTCATAAGTATTTGCCTCATCTCTGCTTAGTTCATTATTTCTTAACTTACTAACAATAGTAGCTATCTCTGGATCCCGTTGTTGCTCTGCAAGGAGCCAATTTTCTGAAATTTCTGCTAGGTTGACCTGCTTCTCGGGAATTCTCACAACCGGTGGACTATCAGAGGGCAATGGGTTACGAGAAAAGAAATCTACTATAATATTCAATAACATGTGGCTTGTTGTTAATTTTATGCAAAAGAATGGCACCGTATCCATCCGCGCTAGCATCTGTATGCAATTCGATTGGATATAGCGGATCAAAAATTGTCAAAACTGGTTTATTTGTCAAGACGGAAACTATTTTCTGTCGTATCTGTTCATGCTCTGCCTTCCAAGTAAAATTGTTTTTACTAGAAACAAGGAAGTACAGTGGTTTCATTACTTGTGAAAACTTAGCTACAAATTGGCGAAAATACGAAGCCAACCCTATAAATTGTCTCAACTGGTGAACAGATTTAGGTGGTGGTAGAGCTGTCAAGGCTTGCATTTTACGCGGATTAGATCGAATTACTCCAGCTTTAATTTCATATCCAATATATTCAACACTCGATTTTATAAAAGAACATTTATTAACATTAAACGAAAACCCGGCCTTTGTCAAAACATCCAAGACCACCTCCAACCTTTCAAACGCTTCTTCTTTTGTTGACGAAATAATCATAATGTCATCCATATACACTATGACATATGAGTACGCAAGGTCCCACAATGCCCTCATTATCGCCCGTTGGAAAACCGATGGAGCATTTTTGAGGCGGCATGGTCAAAAATTCATACTGCTCCTCTGGCGTGACGAAAGCATTGAGTTCAATCGAGTTTGGATGAACAGGGATTTGGTGAAATTCGCTCGCCATATCCAAACAAGAAAAATATTTTGCTCCACGCAGCCTAGCAATTTGGTCCGATATAAGTGGTAAAGGATACTTATCCGACACCGTGTTCGAATTCAATTCGCGGTAATCAACACAAAGGCGATCAGACCCGTTCTTCTTCTTTACAAGTAACATAGAGCTAGCAAAAGGAGAATAACTATTGCGAATAATGTTGTATTTCATCAACTCTGCTATTTTATTTCTAACAATCTCTTTCTCTTCTGAACTAAGCCTATACGGTCGCCTTTGTACAGTTTTATTTTGATCAATTAACCGTATCTCCAAATGGCCAGTGGCGATACGATTTTGCGGAATCCCTTTTATAAAAAACTCGGTATATCCACTCAACAAAGACTCTAAATGTGCTTTAGCGTTTTCGACCAGGTCGGTATCAAGAGCAAATGAGCTGTTGCTGCATACATTTGCTGCCTTTTCTTTAAAAATATCAAATTTGTTAGCCGTAATAAGGACACCAAAATTCTGACTCAGAATTTCACGGCCAATCATAACATCGTGGTTTAAATATTTATCTAGTACAACATGAAATAAGACTTCGAGGGAATGTACACCAATTTCAATATTTGATAAAATTTGTAAATAACTACATATAGAAGTATTTCCGATACATCTTAAAAATACAGTATTACTTATACGTTTCCCTGAAAATTTTCCCGACACCGTTTCTTTGAGAAGCGAACATTCCGCCCCGGAATCAAAACAGAATTGGTATAACTCACCAGATTGACTCAGTACCCCCTTAGGCTCGATAATTTCGCACACATTCACTCTCTTTTCAAATCCGGATTTATTGTTGCTGGAAGATTGATTGCTGCTTTTGATGCACTTCGATGCAATGTGCCCAGCTTCACCACACCGGAAGCAAATAAGTGGCGACCGACCTCTTTCAGTTAATGTGCTGTCTGAGAACTTTCCCGCTTTCATTGCTGATTTGGTTTTATTTTTCTTCATCCGACAATCGCCGATTTTATGGCCCACTTTACCGAAAAATGGCATTTAAGGTAAGGCGACGGTTTATACTTTTTCGACTCTGGTGGATTTTCGAAAACATACTTTCTTTTACCGAATGCAAAAGCTCTGAGTTCTTGCTGAAGTTCATTTCGAGTTTTTATATTCGTTTTAAACAACAAACACTGTAAATTGTTGTCAAAACGAGCTGAATGTGCGAGGACCACTGCGATAGGTATTTCTTTGTGATTTCCATTTATGCATAAGAGAAGTCACTAGTCGGCTTGCATATACTGAGATGCATTCATTGTCATTTGGGTGACCATTAAGGATGTTCATCAATATAGCAGCTGATGTTTCAACACCCTCAAAGCGCTGTACAAACAAGTCCCTAAATTGTTGCCAAGTAATTCCCGCAAAGCTTATTTGTGACAGCCACTGCGAAGCGCAACCTTCCATTGACTTACTGAGGGCTACAATAAGTGCACTGCCTTCCAATGGATTGTCTGCCATGATCATGTCTACAGTCGAACACCTGGAAATCGCATCTACACCGAAAACGTCAGGGTTAAACTTTGGCAATGTAATACTTCCTTGTCTTGCGAATTTTGAAGGCTGCACCGCTTTTAAAAGTTCAATAAATTGTCGATTTTGCATTTCCAATATTTGGCGCAGCTGCTCATTCGCATTTACTAAAGATGGGAGAGTCCATCCCACTTCTGATGTTGGTTCAGATATAGTAGCATCGTCTGTATTAATTTCAGTGCAATTAGGTGCTGCAGTAGGAGCGCCGTTCATGGGCAAGCCGGTTTCCATTTCTCTAAAGTTAATATATATTTGTGGAAAAGCACAGCGAACAACTATGCGACCGATCTCCTCGAGTATTTTCACACTAATGATAAAGTACCAAAAGCGCTTCATCACGCTTAGTATATCTACCAGAACAAAGCTTTGTGCGCATTCTTTGTCTCTTTCTTGCCTTTCCAATGCTCGTTGATTTTATCGTGACGCGCAGAAGCGCACTCGGTAAAACGAAATGCTTTTACCTCGCTCTCACACCGAAGGATATAATGAAGAGAAACATGAAAACAGCATACTTCGATTACATTGAAATTTATTTACAAAGTACTTTGCATACATAGTAGTTTGTCATGTAATATGAGAGGCATATACAATTACTATACACAGTAGCTTGTCATGTATTACAAAATGTAAATACAGGGTCATTCGTCATTTCAAAAATGATATTCAAATTAACAAAGTTATTTGTTTACATCGACATATATAAATGGAGTTGTTTTAAAAATGACTTCAATATTCTGCGAATAATATTAGTTAACGTTCCTCTGTCACTAATCCCAAAAATTGACGCAATTTTTATTATCGATGCACTTTCTACAGAAGAGCCCAATCTATATAGAATGGCAGCTAGCTGTATATAAATCGGGAACTGCTTTCCACTACAGTTTTTACAAACTTCGTCACTTGATATGAAGGTCAATAAATGAATAAATTGAGTTCGGTCACCACGCTGTATTGGACTGGACCGATTGTCATCCATTGTGGCTAAAATATCATCATACCACTGAATTGACTTTGGAACAATACACCTCTACGACAGTTTAGTGTAATGAGCAAATCAGCATACATCTTGCCAATGGTATCCTCTACCAAATCTTCATCTTCACTGAATACGTCTTGAAATAATTTTAAATTTCGTTCCATGCTCCTCTGTACATCAATTTTATGTACTTACCAGTAATAAATTTGATCTGCTCCACATAATTTTCAATTAAATGACTAATAATTTTTGATTTTGCACTTTCTTGAGGCATTGTTACTCTTTAATAAAATTGAATCAGCTATTTTGGAACAAAACTTTCACAGTATGTTCACACTGAACTTTTAACGAAGTATCAACTAACGAATTACCAGATTAACAGGTTTGGTCTGAATACCCCTAATGTGATATCAGTTCACAAAAGCGTACATACAAGCATATTTCCATACATAAATATATGATCGTAATACATGTGAATATAAGTTCTGAATTGCAAATGATACGATTTATGTACATTTGTCACTATAGTAATACATTAAGTTTTTAGTACGTTAAGATGTTATATACGTACAGTTAATACGTACGTTAAATGCTCTATACGTACATATGTAATGAAGTATACACAATGTGTATTACACATACATATACATATGTATATCCAAACATAGAAGTAATTAAAAAGTATACCCTTTTTTCACATTAACTACAAATATTGGTTTGAAATAGTATATTAATTAAAATTTATTACAATACACCTGGGCCCTATTCCACAAAACAACTTATCAACTTTTCACTTTGCACTTATCAATTGATATTGTACTGCAAAGTGAAAAGCGTTTCTGTTCCACAATATTCTTTGCGAATCTCACTTTGCATTGAGCATATTTTGGCAAAGACTTTACGCTCTTTCCGCTCAGTGCAAAGTCTTTGCGCTTTATTGGCAAAGTCTTTGCACTCTCTTGCAAAGTGAGTGTGCAAAGTGTTCCACAAAGCGTTTTATCAACTTTGCATTTCTGTCTCATCACTTTTCACTTCGCATTGCTTTATATGTGTTGTTAAAATGAGCCGCAAAATACAAATTAAAAAAAAAACTTGCTGTTTTAAATGTGATAAAAGAAAAAAAAAAGCATTTTATTTGCTAGTTTTAAAAACAACAGAATAAGTATTTTTTAAATAAATAATTGTAAATTTCAAGCATATTTAAGTATACATTTCTTTGTGAAGGTTAACAAATTAGATAAACAGGCAGCATGGGAGGATGTGTTATAAAAAGTCCAATCCCTACAACTGGCGTCAGCACAAAAAACATGGACCTATGCAAGGGACAGTTTGTTTGGGCTCTGGAAGAGCCGGACAATGGTAAGTACAACAATTTTATGCCTACACATATCAAATAATTATATTTGCATCATTTGTTGTTGTTGGAATTATTTTATTGTGCATTGCTAATAACTAACAAGCATGTTGTTGACAACAACAAAACAAAACGTCATCATAGACATTGTTGTTGTGAGTTAACAGTTGAGTACACTGTACAACAACTCTTGCTGATAACAACCGGTTTAACCAAAATATTACTAATTGCTATGTGTACTAGAGTGGATCTATTTTTTTTCGACGAAGCGGTTATCAAAATCGTAAGCTACGATGAGTTCTAAGAAAATTTGCCCAAGAAACCATGGCTTTAAAATCAAAATCGAGCTTCCGGTTTTTGACGAGAAACTTTTTGTATTTTTGCGAATTTAATTTTATTAATTTGCAGAGTAAAAGGGATAACGCCCGAAATACTGGATCCGGAGGTGGGAAGGAGAAGGTAATGGATGAAGCTGACTTGGCCATACTCGATATTCTGGAATCAGACTCAGCTGTGGTAGATGGTTTGAATTTGCCAGAAAGTTATGGCAACTCAGAAAATCTACCGTCAGCTGAGAATGATTCCAGAATATCTATTTCAGAAGAAACAATTGCCAATCCACCTCTAAACCCAAGAAAGAGGAAGCGCTCTACCAAGTTTCCAAGTGAAACTTTGGATAGAGAGAAAAAATGCCGGATGGAGCTCCTTGAGGTTGAGGTTTACTACCGGAAACTTCAATGCCTAAAACTGGAGAGGGAGCTCCTAATTCCACCCTCTGCTATCACACAGGGAATTGCAACGGCAGAAACAGAAAATGTATCGCGTCTGTTATTTGAGGAGGTTTGATTACCGAAGGCCAATTTTTCATTTGTGTATATTTGATTTCTAAACATTTTATTTTGAAATAATTTGTGATAAAAACAAAAAAGCTCTGAAATTAATAAAATGATGTAAATAAATACAAAAATACTTCCTTTTTTATTTATTCCCTGAGACCTTAATCTCAAACCCAATAAGATACAACGCTTTTGCAGTGGAAAAAAGTCATGGCCAAAACACCACTTTTATTTTAAAACAATACTATAATAGTTGGCATTAGGTAAAGTATTGTAGCAGGGAAGTAACCCTTTCCATTCCACTCTCTTGATCTATATTATTAAGGGCATCACTTTATTCTTCAGCATTTTCATCCAATTCCTCGCTTTCATTGTCAGTGTTTTCAGTGGGTTGCATATTTTCACTACTCCTTCCGATGCTACAGGCAATATTGTGTAAGATGGCACAAACTATGACTGTCTTTCCTGCAAACTAAGGCCTCAGTCGCAAATAATTTAGACACTGGAATCTTTCTTTAAGAATGCCAAAACTATTTTCAATTATGCGGCGTGTTTTTTTGTGGCAACGATTGAAAACTTCTTCAGCAGGATTATTGGGATTTCGGCGTAATGGTGGTATCAACCAGTTTTTCAATCCATAACCACTATCACCCAAAACAACAGCATCCGGAAATGGTCTCCATCCATTGTCAAATCTTCGACTTACAGCCGAATTCCGTAGCACCCTTGAGTCATGAACGCTGCCCGGCCAACTTGCATTTACACTGTAAAATGTGTAGTCTAGCCCACATATCATCATCACAGTTAATGAGTGGTTTCCATGCCGGTCAACATATCCTTCCTCGTGTAATGGAGGCGCATCAATTTTAATGATTGTGCCATCAACGCAACCACACACAGAAGGGAATCCACCCATCAGAAAAAACTTTTCAGCAATACCACTGACATCATCGGGCCATCGCACTGTTTTTTGAAATAAAACGTCTATTATAATGTCGACAACTCTATGGATGGTTCTGCAAACTGTGGATTTTGCAACACCATGCAAAGCTGCAACTCCATGGTACTGGCAACCATTTCCGAGCCAATGCAGGCACAGTAGCAGTTGATTTTCAGCCGACAAAGTATGACTGCGCTGTATATTGTGCTCTAATTTTTGTCCAACATTATTTAAAAGAAAATCTACCTTGATTGGATTTAAACGGAAGCACTCTTTAAAATTGAAATTTTGTAGTCCCGAAAAATTAATTCGGTCTCTATAATTTCTAGCTTTAACCGCGTCTTTACTATTGTCGAACAAAAACTCATGTCTTAACATTTTGAAAGCTTGACTAGTTATGATAATACGAATTTGCAAAGCGATCATTTACCTTGCAAATTTTTGACAAACTTATCAAATTTTGCTTTGCAAAAATAGAGTTTACAGTTTTTGTGGAACGGAACAGCATAATTATATGCAAAGTCTTTGCGAATTACACTTTTCAATATAAGCTTTGCACTTTGCAAAAGTGAACGTACGTGGAACAGAAATTGCAAAGAGAACATAAAAATTGCAAAGACTTTGCAAATTACACTTATCAATTTCATCTTATCACTTATCAAATTTCATAGTTCTGTGGAACAGGAAGCTTTGCAAATTGACGAAAAATTTGCAAAGTACAAAGTGAAAAGTTGATAAGTTCTTTTGTGGAATAGGGCCCTGTATTTATAAATATGCACAAAACCAATTTGTATGAATACATATATGTTCGCGCATAGACGTATAAAAAAAGGCAAACAGGTAACATATGTTTGTAACAGCAATAAATAGAGTATACCCCATGTTCTCTGGTATACGTACGTACTCCCTAAAGCACTCATGGCCAGTTAGAGATTGCGTAATATAAAGTGATTTCCAAAGTAAATAGGACTTCAAAAAACAGAACAAATGGGTTTTTCGGCAAAATCAATTTGTTTTATTCAAAATAGTCTCCTTCTGCTTCAATACAGCTTTTTGCACGGTCCAAAAGCATGTCGAACGAGTGTTTTAGCTCATTGGTCGGTATGGCCTCCAGTATGCCGGTGCAAGCCTTTTGAATGGCCTCTATGTCTGCAAAACGTTTTCCTTTCATGGGCAAATTTCACATCAATTTCATGGGCATTTTTCACATCAAATGAGATAAATATGCAATATTCTTTGGTGCCACGCATCCATCTAACATATTTAACAGCTTTAGTTGCTATTCCGGTCAGATTTTTGATTAGGTCGACACTAGAGCGCACCCTGCAGTACCATTTTGGTTGCTACATATATAAACCATCTTCAACGTTTTTGGGTGTGATTCCAGATATGTTGAACTAACAACTCAGGTTTTTGATTTGCGTCTTCTGGTTAGGGAATCTCATCATTTAATACGAGTTCGAATAGATCCTTATCGCTTGTGTCTTCTTTTCAACTTTTGGTGTTTTCAAAACGGACACATCGTCTTTGCCTTACAGAGAGGCTTACGTCCATAATAATTGTGAAATGGTCACTATATGTGTACGAGTACACACCTGCCACTCTACAGTTCGACTCCGAGGTTTGCTGTCAAACGCTATGCTAATAGTAGACCCGCGATCATTTTTTTGAATGTATTCCTACAGCCTGTGTTTAGCAACACAATATTGAGAACCCCAAATCTTTGAGGAATGCATGCCCTCGCTGATTTATGCTTCTACTTTCTAAGGCCCTTGCGTTGAAGTCTCCTGCTATTATGTTTGATTTGGTTGTATGGGTATCCCCAACCATCTCATTAAGAACTTTTTCGAAATTTGTCTGTGGTAAGCTGTCTGTGGTAAGTAACAGCTGTAAAAGAGTAATCTGCCGTTTAAAAGGAATTGTATGTCAATGGTTTGTCTTAGAACATTTTATCACCACAAGCTCAAATTGCTGCTTTTTCGGTATTATCAGCTCGGATTTTTATATTGCTCAAATATTACAACGACATCGACTTTTTCCTACGCGGTTTGCGTCAAGAGTTATTGTGCGTCTTCGCAGTGATTTACATTGATCTGAAGTGTTTTCAGTATATTCTCGTTTTTCATAAATTTTTTTTATGAATGTTGGACGTCTCCGTCTCCCCATTTAATGGTTTTCATTGTTTTCCATTTACGTAAGATAACATTTTAACATGCATTAATGAATCACATCTGAGGAGATTCGGCTTCTTAATTTGTGAGCGGATGACCTCGAATATATACTCCTTCTTTGTAATTTCATGCAAACCGGGAAACTCGACAGTTAGGTCATGAGTCAGGATGGTTCCCATCCTTTTTAACCGCTCTCAATGTGTCTCCAGTTTTTGCAATAACTAAAGGACTCGGTCGCAGCGGCTAAGGTGGCTTGAAGTTTCCTTTCTTCGCTTTCTTATTCTTACTCTTCCTTACTCTAACCCAAGCTTCATCTCTTGATATTTGCCTCCTCATATTGACCGCACTTTCGCCTATTCTCTCTATGTAGTCGGACTTTTGCTTGCTCTCATTACGTTGCGTTTACGGTGTGGTTTTTACAGCACTCAGTAAGACTTTATTTTGTGAACCGGAGTCCTTTGGGTTTAGTCTTTCTATGCACATCCCTGATGATTTTATATATATTTTTGTTTCTCCCAATTCCAACAAATGATTTCACCTACTTTCATTTTTCCCCAGCAGTACCAGGATCTTTTTTGCAGCGAGACTGAACGACTGTGCTCATATTTGTTTTTCAGCACTTTCAAACTAGTAATTTTATCTCATACAATGTCCACTCCGTACCATTTTATATTCACTTGCCCATTGGAAGGTGGTTTGTTAAGCCGCTCCTAACCTGGAGTCAGACTTTGCCCAGTAAGCCGCTCACTCTGATTCTGTTGCTTCCGGTTGCTGATTTCAAAATTATTAATGGCAAGCGTCGATTCACTTCATTGGACGAATACAGCCTTTTAGGCTACACCCTGTTCAGTTATCCGTCACCTGTTGACCCCTATACTAGCCCATGCTAGCCCTGGGAGGCGAATCATGTAATGCCATAACTGAAACCTCATCTGCTAAACCAAACCTACTGAGATTAATAATATAAAAAATGCTTACAAAAAGAAGTTTGAAGAGATATCTACTCCTTAATGCCTACAGTCGAAGTTTTGAAAAGTATATTAACGTTTCTTATGGACTTGAAATCAGACAATAAAGAGTTTGAAAGAAAACGAGCAATTTCCAAAAAGAAAACAAAATATTCAGGACGCGTTTCATAAAAAATCAGTTTATTTGCCAACAAACGAAACACGAGTAGTAGGAAATCTTTAAAAGATAACAACCCTACAAGAAAATGTTTTAATAATGCCCAATTATCAGCTGAAATAACTTGCATTGAAAAACAGCTAATTTAAAGTTGTGCGAAATTACTACAAGCATTACCACCAGGGTACAAAATTAATGTGGACAAATTTAGAAAATTTGCTCTGAATATTCCGGGGGAAATAACACCCATGTATTTTTGCTATTATCTTTCTCCTGCAGTGCATAAAATTTTGATTTAGCCTTCCAGTGTCATTCAAAATGTAATAGCTTCAATAGGAAAGCTCTCTGAAGAAGCTACTGAACCATAGAATAAGGACGATAAGATATATCGACTGCATCTTACACGAAAGGATTCACCAGTCGCTAGAAATCAGGACTTGTTTAACCGATTAATTTCGAGCTCAGATCCTCTGACAACTGGTCAAAGAAAATTACCTTGCAAAAAACAGTCGATTCTATTAAAATCAGTTCTTGAGTCATTTTAATAATATTACAACTTTTTTTCTCATTTATTAACTTAAACTATTTGAAGTAAATTTAAATTCGCTATCATTAAAATTGTTTCTCCTAAGTTTTATGTTTTTTACAATGTACAACTGTGAATAAATTGAATGGTGAACAGTTAATTTATACTTCGCGTGTTTTTCGAATCTGTGAATTTTTTTCTGTAATTTGGTAGTACTGTTAGGAATAACTATACCACTACATTCGGCTGTTTTACCTTCATGTAGCTTCTAGCTATTCAGCAAATTCACATGATCACTCCGTGGATACCGTTTTGACTCAATTGAGGATATAAAAGCTGAATCGAAGAAGGCTCTGATGGCCATTATGACGGAGGATTTTTCCGAGTGCTATGATGACTGGAAAAATCGTTGGCATAAGTGTATTGCAGCGGGATGGGATTACTTTGAAGGAAATGTAATTTGTCCATTTCATCTTTCAATTTGATCACAGTAGTACATACATATGTATGTGTTTTTGCGAGAGGCAACGTGAGTAGTGGGAGCTTAGTTTGGAGAGTTTGATTAATAGTAATATTATTTTTATTGCTTATTGTAAAGCTAAGAAAAAAATTAATTTTAGATATAGGCATGGAAGTAGTTTTGGTCACTGTGTCTCGGTACGAACGCATCAGATTACTATCAGATAACTAATTGATGTCTTTGCAAACACCTGGCGTCAGTAGCTCCGTCACTGCAGAGAAATTATCTGTTTAGAACTTAAAATAGGTAAACGAATTAAGAATGAAATATTATTTTATAGAAATGTTATTATATAAGCAGATTAAATGCAGTTTTTACCATATATTTCATAATTATATAGTCCAAACTGTACATATCGTATGTGGTATATACATATGTACATACGTATAAGTATATAATGCGTTTGCCTCACAAGTTTCACTATGGGTTCCGAATTATGCTTTCTAATCCGATTTAAAAATAAACTTAAATTAGCTTCAATGCTCTTTGAAAGCAAACAAAGCACTGCAGCTAGACATCTTGTTCTCACCAACAGGAAAAGTAAATTTTTACAATTGCTTTCTCATGAGTAAAGTGGCTACAAGAACGCATAATGCAATTTGGCAGCAGGGAAATTGTGATTGAATAAGTCAGTGCATTTCTCATAGAAAATCATCTATCATGTAAAAAAAATGATTAAAAACAAAAAAAAATTAATTAATTAATATTTCCTTTCAAAATAATTGAAATAATTATAAATATTTTATTAGTTCTTCATATCATTCCTGGTTTAACGAAAATTCTTTGTGCATATGAAATATTTTACCTCGAACGCAGTTATAACAATAATTAGCTTATACTTTTACACCGGATTGCTCCAGTGTAATCCTAAGTGGTAAGCAGTGGCCTCACAAATAAGTTTGATATAATTAATACGCTAATTGTAATGAAAAATTAACAAAATTACTGGCTAACAAAATTTACTGATCTGCAAATATTTAGTCAACTATACTATTCCTATGATGAGCTAGGCTATTTGTATGTAAATAAAATAATTCATTAGCCCCTTATTGCTTATTTTTATTACCTACAGTCTTATCTGATTTTTTACAAGAACGCGTGTAGCACTGTGGTACAGAATAAGTTGCTACAACTGAACTCACGTTTCTATAATGTTATAATCTATAAGAAACACTTTTAATTTGCCTTTTTAATTAAGTGATTGTAAAAAAAGTTACCTTGAGGTATCTTACTTGAAGTTTGTTTTAGTAAGTAATTTATCAAAGAAAAGCATGAAGGTTCACCATTTACTCATATACTTGTAAATCCGAAAATATTAAAACTAAATGTATGTGTCATAATTAAAAATAATAATAACCTTAAATTGTCACGAAAGGTGCTTTTACATTTTATGTATTGCAAATGATATACCTATGTATTAAATGTACGGTTTTCTATTTCTTTATTGAACAAAAACGTATTTTAAACAAAATACTAGCGCAAATAAATATAAAGTATGTCTTATTCAGTTCATTTGTACATTAATTTTTTTCTTTGGTTACTCCATAATATGAGAAAGATTAACAATATTTGACAACGCCTAAACTATCGCATTGGCTTAAAAAATAAAAAAAAAACTAAACTTTAATTGGAGATTTGTATCATTTAAAATAATTCTCTAATAAAATTCAAAGTGAGATTCCAGGTAATGGTGTCTGGAGATTGCAGAAAGCTAAAATTAGCGTGGTTGAAGTCTCTTGAGTGTGCGATATATACTTATATATACGAGTATAAATAACATTTGCACTTAAAGGAGGTGATGCACTATTACGAATAGTGCAGTTTTTAACCTGATCCGTTTCTTAATTTATCACCTTTACATATTCATTTATTTGGATAGATAACACATTTCTAGTTTTGAACCTTTGTTAGAGAGGTTACTGTTTATTTTCACATCCTGGCATGAAGATGAATCTAAGAAACTTAGAAGGTTGCAATCGGAGCCAAAACATAACAGAATTATCCCTAAAAATGTCACGATTTCTAACGATTGATGCAAATTTTTCATGTGGTAGTAAATGTGTTAATCTAAAAGTAATTGCTCTGGAGCGGTGAAATAATTCAAAGAACGTGTTAAATCTAGAGGGTATTTTTTACTGTAATCTACAAAAAATTTCTAATGACTAAGTAAATATAATTTGTGTTATAGTTAAGGTCTCATCTTGTCTTTTCTTATCGAGAATACTTGTATATATATTAGAGGTGTTCTACGTTATATGGAGATTTTTGAAATAGTGTTTTAAGTTAACAGAATGGGCTAATTTCTTTCCTTTTTATGTAAAAATGTTTAAAAAAAAATTTGGGGACAATTGGATGATGGGAAGACGGCGCGGAAATGTTTTAAAATTAAAAATTGCCTTCGTATAGGAAAAAACAAGTTTTATGTATTCAAGTATCAATTTTTCTTTTAGTGTATTTATTAAATGAATATGTATGCTTTAATATGTCTCAACTAGCACGATATAAAGAATAATTTTAATAATATTTTGTTCTTTTTTCGAGTGAAAAAACGGTAAATAATATTTTTTTTATCGCACCATCGTCGTAACTGTCGATTGCTTTATTTTTGCAACATGAACCAGCAATATTTGCAAAAATAAAAAACGAACGACTGCAGACTTTGGTAACGGTATTTTTGGACAGCGAAATAAAGCAGTAAATGGACTGTGGACCAGCAATATTTGCAAAAATAAAAAACGAACGACTGCAGACTTTGTTAACGGTATTTTTGGGCAGCGAAATAAAACAGTAAATGGACTGTGTTCTTTTTTCAATAATTGTCACTCTCGTTTGTTTGGCATTTGAAATCAGATGTGTTAATTTGTGTTAATTTGTGCGAAATTGTGATTATTTAATAAAAAAAAAGAAATGAGTGAATTACCAGCAACTGCGAGTACATTACATATACAAACACGACAACGTTCTAAACAAGTTGTGAATATTGAACTAATTGGAAGAATATCTCATCAGATAACAGGTGCTAAACTACCATCGAACAAACAAGTACTGCAATTACTATTTTATAACATTAGATTTGTGTATCGGCAATTGAGAGAAAGTGCAAAATTAACAATAAATGCTGTATTAAAATTTGGCAACAAGCTCGAATTCCGACAAAAGATGTAGCTAGGTGTGTCGATAAATTAGAATCTCTGTACAAATTATGGCAGAAGATTCAAAAACCCGTACCAAATAAGAGATCTGGGCCCTATTCCACAAAAGAACTTATCAACTTTTCACTTTGTACTTTGCAAATTTTTCGTCAATTTGCAAAGCTTCCTGTTCCACAGAACTATGAAATTTGATAAGTGATAAGTTGAAATTGATAAGTGTAATTTGCAAAGTCTTTGCAATTTTTATGTTCTCTTTGCAATTTCTGTTCCACGTACGTTCACTTTTGCAAAGTGCAAAGCTTATATTGAAAAGTGTAATTCGCAAAGACTTTGCATATAATTATGCTGTTCCGTTCCACAAAAACTGTAAACTCTATTTTTGCAAAGCAAAATTTGATAAGTTTGTCAAAAATTTGCAAGGTAAATGATCGCTTTGCAAATTCGTATTATCATAACTAGTCAAGCTTTCAAAATGTTAAGACATGAGTTTTTGTTCGACAATAGTAAAGACGCGGTTAAAGCTAGAAATTATAGAGACCGAATTAATTTTTCGGGACTACAAAATTTCAATTTTAAAGAGTGCTTCCGTTTAAATCCAATCAAGGTAGATTTTCTTTTAAATAATGTTGGACAAAAATTAGAGCACAATATACAGCGCAGTCATACTTTGTCGGCTGAAAATCAACTGCTACTGTGCCTGCATTGGCTCGGAAATGGTTGCCAGTACCATGGAGTTGCAGCTTTGCATGGTGTTGCAAAATCCACAGTTTGCAGAACCATCCATAGAGTTGTCGACATTATAATAGACGTTTTATTTCAAAAAACAGTGCGATGGCCCGATGATGTCAGTGGTATTGCTGAAAAGTTTTTTCTGATGGGTGGATTCCCTTCTGTGTGTGGTTGCGTTGATGGCACAATCATTAAAATTGATGCGCCTCCATTACACGAGGAAGGATATGTTGACCGGCATGGAAACCACTCATTAACTGTGATGATGATATGTGGGCTAGACTACACATTTTACAGTGTAAATGCAAGTTGGCCGGGCAGCGTTCATGACTCAAGGGTGCTACGGAATTCGGCTGTAAGTCGAAGATTTGACAATGGATGGAGACCATTTCCGGATGCTGTTGTTTTGGGTGATAGTGGTTATGGATTGAAAAACTGGTTGATACCACCATTACGCCGAAATCCCAATAATCCTGCTGAAGAAGTTTTCAATCGTTGCCACAAAAAAACACGCCGCATAATTGAAAATAGTTTTGGCATTCTTAAAGAAAGATTCCAGTGTCTAAATTATTTGCGACTGAGGCCTTAGTTTGCAGGAAAGACAGTCATAGTTTGTGCCATCTTACACAATATTGCCTGTAGCATCGGAAGGAGTAGTGAAAATATGCAACCCACTGAAAACACTGACAATGAAAGCGAGGAATTGGATGAAAATGCTGAAGAATAAAGTGATGCCCTTAATAATATAGATCAAGAGAGTGGAATGGAAAGGGTTACTTCCCTGCTACAATACTTTACCTAATGCCAACTATTATAGTATTGTTTTAAAATAAAAGTGGTGTTTTGGCCATGACTTTTTTCCACTGCAAAAGCGTTGTATCTTATTGGGTTTGAGATTAAGGTCTCAGGGAATAAATAAAAAAGGAAGTATTTTTGTATTTATTTACATCATTTTATTAATTTCAGAGCTTTTTTGTTTTTATCACAAATTATTTCAAAATAAAATGTTTAGAAATCAAATATACACAAATGAAAAATTGGCCTTCGGTAATCAAACCTCCTCAAATAACAGACGCGATACATTTTCTGTTTCTGCCGTTGCAATTCCCTGTGTGATAGCAGAGGGTGGAATTAGGAGCTCCCTCTCCAGTTTTAGGCATTGAAGTTTCCGGTAGTAAACCTCAACCTCAAGGAGCTCCATCCGGCATTTTTTCTCTCTATCCAAAGTTTCACTTGGAAACTTGGTAGAGCGCTTCCTCTTTCTTGGGTTTAGAGGTGGATTGGCAATTGTTTCTTCTGAAATAGATATTCTGGAATCATTCTCAGCTGACGGTAGATTTTCTGAGTTGCCATAACTTTCTGGCAAATTCAAACCATCTACCACAGCTGAGTCTGATTCCAGAATATCGAGTATGGCCAAGTCAGCTTCATCCATTACCTTCTCCTTCCCACCTCCGGATCCAGTATTTCGGGCGTTATCCCTTTTACTCTGCAAATTAATAAAATTAAATTCGCAAAAATACAAAAAGTTTCTCGTCAAAAACCGGAAGCTCGATTTTGATTTTAAAGCCATGGTTTCTTGGGCAAATTTTCTTAGAACTCATCGTAGCTTACGATTTTGATAACCGCTTCGTCGAAAAAAAATAGATCCACTCTAGTACACATAGCAATTAGTAATATTTTGGTTAAACCGGTTGTTATCAGCAAGAGTTGTTGTACAGTGTACTCAACTGTTAACTCACAACAACAATGTCTATGATGACGTTTTGTTTTGTTGTTGTCAACAACATGCTTGTTAGTTATTAGCAATGCACAATAAAATAATTCCAACAACAACAAATGATGCAAATATAATTATTTGATATGTGTAGGCATAAAATTGTTGTACTTACCATTGTCCGGCTCTTCCAGAGCCCAAACAAACTGTCCCTTGCATAGGTCCATGTTTTTTGTGCTGACGCCAGTTGTAGGGATTGGACTTTTTATAACACATCCTCCCATGCTGCCTGTTTATCTAATTTGTTAACCTTCACAAAGAAATGTATACTTAAATATGCTTGAAATTTACAATTATTTATTTAAAAAATACTTATTCTGTTGTTTTTAAAACTAGCAAATAAAATGCTTTTTTTTTCTTTTATCACATTTAAAACAGCAAGTTTTTTTTTTAATTTGTATTTTGCGGCTCATTTTAACAACACATATAAAGCAATGCGAAGTGAAAAGTGATGAGACAGAAATGCAAAGTTGATAAAACGCTTTGTGGAACACTTTGCACACTCACTTTGCAAGAGAGTGCAAAGACTTTGCCAATAAAGCGCAAAGACTTTGCACTGAGCGGAAAGAGCGTAAAGTCTTTGCCAAAATATGCTCAATGCAAAGTGAGATTCGCAAAGAATATTGTGGAACAGAAACGCTTTTCACTTTGCAGTACAATATCAATTGATAAGTGCAAAGTGAAAAGTTGATAAGTTGTTTTGTGGAATAGGGCCCTGATGCTCAGAAAAAATTGTTGAAGACTTTTCTGCAGAATTGGATAATTTGTTTGACATTGCTCATAGAGATGCCTTACAAAACATGCGTATCAGCGAAGACAAGGAATTTTTGATTCTACAAAGGCAAAAAGGTCGCCCTGGTAGCATGGCTGGTGCTGACATGGTATTGTATCGGCGACAAAACAGAGCAGATCACCGCATTGAGAAAGAAATGTCTAGAAAAAGGAAACATCAACAAATGTCGGAAGTGAATCGTAAGTTTATCAAATGAAATTAATTTTATTTATAGTGGTAATGGTCAATTTTAAAATGATATTGTGTAGTCGAACTCAACGACGATTTTGGTATGGACTATGAAGAAGATATTGGTGACAGTGAGCCTGAAGTAGCGGAAACCAATGTGAAAAAAATACAGAACAAACTGCTTCAACTTGTATTAACAGGGGAAGAAAACATTTTATCACACCGCGATTGCTTTCAGCACTTGATAGCGCCAAAGTAAGCGATGGAAAGGCGATGCACATTCTGATGGCGACTGCAGAAGCATTGGGCCATTGCACTAGCGACTTGGTAGTCAATCGTTCTACTCTCCATAGACTGAGGGAAGAGCATCGCAGAAAAGAAACACAGAGGATTCAAGAGAGTTTTATTGACAAAGTGTACCATGATTGAAAATATAACGGGTGATTTTTTTGAGGTTAGGATTTTCATGCATTAGTATTTGACAGATCACGTGGGATTTCAGACATGGTGTCAAAGAGAAAGATGCTCAGTATGCTTTGACATTTCATCATGAATAGACTTACTAACGAGCAACGCTTGCAAATCATTGAATTTTATTACCAAAATCAGTGTTCGGTTCGAAATGTGTTTCGCGCGCGTGTTTTGTTCAGCGATGAGGCTCATTTCTGGTTGAATGGCTACGTAAATAAGCAAAATTGCCGCATTTGGGGTGAAGAGCAACCAGAAGCCGTTCAAGAACTGCCCATGCATCCCGAAAAATGCACTGTTTGGTGTGGTTTGTACGCTGGTGGAATCATTGGACCGTATTTTTTCAAAGATGCTGTTGGACGCAACGTTACGGTGAATGGCGATCGCTATCGTTCGATGCTAACAAACTTTTTGTTGCCAAAAATGGAAGAACTGAACTTGGTTGACATGTGGTTTCAACAAGATGGCGCTACATGCCACACAGCTCGCGATTCTATGGCCATTTTGAGGGAAAACTTCGGACAACAATTCATCTCAAGAAATGGACCCGTAAGTTGGCCACCAAGATCATGCGATTTAACGCCTTTAGACTATTTTTTGTGGGGCTACGTCAAGTCTAAAGTCTACAGAAATAAGCCAGCAACTATTCCAGCTTTGGAAGACAACATTTCCGAAGAAATTCGGGCTATTCCGGCCGAAATGCTCGAAAAAGTTGCCCAAAATTGGACTTTCCGAATGGACCACCTAAGACGCAGCCGCGGTCAACATTTAAATGAAATTATCTTCAAAAAGTAAATGTCATGAACCAATCTAACGTTTCAAATAAAGAACCGATGAGATTTTGCAAATTTTATGCGTTTTTTTTTTAAAAAAAAAGTTATCAAGCTCTTAAAAAATCACCCTTTACGTATAGGTTATTTAAATACTAATAATATTCTATTCTAGCTAAGTGATACACAAGCAATGGTCGTCCACTGGGATGGTAAAGTATTGCCAGATCTAATTGAAAAAATAAAAGTTGAGCTAATTGCAGTGCTTGTTAGTTATAATGACGAATCCAAATTTCTAGGCGCTCCAAAACTTATATCTGCCACTGGTGAAAATATAGCTACAGCCGTTTTTGATACACTTAGTAAATGGAATATTTTAGATCGCGTAGAAGGCATGTCTTTTGACACCACGTCCACTAATACTGGTCCAATGAATGGAGCATGCGCTCAATTGCAACGCATGTTAGGAAGAAATTTGTTGACGTTACCATGCCGTCACCATATTCTAGAAATATACTTACGTAGTGTATTCGACCTGCATTTCAAAGTGACTCAAGCACCAGAAGTCTCAATTTTCGAGAGATTTGCCAAAGCCTGGCCAAATATTAACACTTCATCATTTAAGAGTGGGCTCGACTGTGAAGATATAAAATCTCATATAAGTGATGGCATCTGCAATGACATCAAACAATTTTGTCATTCACAATTACAAAAAACTTTTGTTCGTGCTGACTACGAATTTTTACGTCTAGTACTTACATTTCTTGGTGACAAAGGTGGTAAATTTAAAACACCCGGAGTTACAAGTCATGCACGTTGGATAACAAAGGGAATATATTCCTTGAAAATATTTCTTTTTCGTGATCAATTTCACTTGAATAAAGCTGAATTAAAAGGCTTAAGTCAGATTTGCGTTTTTTTAGTGCGTTTATATATAAAAGCTTGGTACAAATGCTCTAATGCAATTACCTCTCCCCTGCATGATTTAAACTTTGTAAAAGAATGTATTAATTATGAAAAAGTGTACCCAAGTATTTCTTCGGAATTGCTGAGAAAAATGCAACAACACATGTGGTATTTGTCAGAGGAAAACGTCGCAATGGCTTTCTTTGATTTCAATGTTTCTGTAGATGTTAAGAAAAAAATGGTAAAAAATTTAAAATCAGAAGAGCCAACTATTAAACTACAAAACAATCGCAAAATAAAAAAATTAAGTGACTTAGGCAATTCGGATTTAAGCGGATTTGTATCCAAGAGAACTTTAACATTTTTTATGATGTACAAGTTGTCAACCAACTTTTTGTATTTGGATCCAGAGTCTTGGGAAACAAACGAGGAATTCCAAAATGGTCGCACAATATGCCACAAATTGCTTGTTACTAATGATACAGCGGAAAGAGGTTTAAAATTTATAAAGGATTTCAATACTTTTCTTACAAATAAAGAAGAAGAAAAACAGTTCCTCCTTAAAGTTGTTGAAGAACACAAAAAAAAATATAAGTCCTATAAAAAATCAGAATTAATTTAAGTTTTAATATTTCTAGATGTATTAAATAAATTGATATGAATAAAAATATTTCTTTTAAATAGTAGTTTGAAGTTAATATAATGCAAAAAATTGGAGAAAAATAATACACTAAAAGAAAAATTGATACTTGAATACATAGAACTTGTTTTTTGCTATAGGAAGGAAATTTTTAATTTTAAAACGTTTCCGCGCCGTCTTCCCATCATCCGATTGTCCCCAAATTTTTTGTTTAACATTTTTACATAAAAAGGAAAAAAAATAACCCATTCTGTAAGCATAGAATACATTTTGAATTTTAAGGACAGGTCTAATATATACCCATAATTTGTAAGTGTAAGCGTAGAATACAAATTATATTCTGAGCATGCAATGCATGAAGTGTCGATCAAAATTATAAATTGGTGTATCTAATTTACAAATTGGTCTATATAACCTAAATTTGGGATATTTATGGCCCGACGTCTTAATAAGTTTAGCATACCTAGTACATAATCTGCTAATGCTACATCAGCCCAAATAAGAGGAAACACCTTTCTCTAGTTCAAGCCGTTATAAAAATATTCATTTTTTAACATATGTAGGTAACTTTATTTAATAAGATATGTATTAATTAAGCGATGTTCAAAATTAAATTCGAAATGGTTATCTGTTGCTTCCGCATCTTCTTCTTCTTCTTAATTGACGTAGACACCGCTTACGCGATTAAGCCGAGTTAACAACCGCGGGTCAGTCGTTTCTTCTTTTCGCTACGTGGCGCCAATTGGATATTCCAAGCGAAGCCAGGTTCTTCTCCACTTGGTCCTTCCAACGGAGTGGAGGTCTTCCTCTTCCTCTGCGGGTACTGCGTCGAATACTTTCAGAACTGGAGTGTTTTCGTCCATCCGGACAACATGACCTAGCCAGCGTAGCCGCTGTCTTTTAATTCGCTTAACTATGTTAATGTCGTCGTATATCTCGTACAGCTCATCGTTCCATCGAATACGATATTCGCCTTGGTCAATGCGCATAGGACCATAAATCTTTCGTAGCACCTTTCTCTCGAAAACTCGTAACGTCGACTCATCGGTTGTTGTTATCGTCCAAGCCTCTCCACCATAAAGCAGGACAGGAATTATGAGTGACTTATAGACTTTGGCTTTTGTTCGTCGAAAGTGGACTTTACTTTTCAATTGCCTACTTAGTCCTAAGTAGCACCTGTTGGCAAGAGTAATCCTGCGTTGGATTTCCAGGCTGACATTGTTGGTGGTGTCAAAGCTGGTTCCTTAATAGACGAAATTATCTACAACTTTAAAGTTATGACTGTCAACAGTGACGTGAGAGCCAAGCCGCGAGTGCGACGACTGTTTGCTTGATGACAGGAGATATTTCGTCTTGTCCTCGTTCACTGCCATTTGCGTTGCTTCCTTGTTCAGTCTGGAGATAGCAGAACTAACGGCGCGGGTGTTGAGACCGATGATATCAATATCATCGGCATACGCCAGCAGTTGTACACTCTTATAGAAGATGGTACCTTCTCTATTTAGTTCTGCAGCTCGAACTATTTTCTCTAGAAGCAGGTTGAAAAAGTCGCACGATAAGGAATCGCCTTCTCTGAAACCTCGTTTGGTATCGAACGGCCCGGAGAGGTCCTTTCGATTCTGACGGAGCTTTTGGTATTGCTCAACGTCAGCTTACAAAGCCATATTAGTTTTGCGGGGATACCAAATTCAGACATCGCGGCATAAAGGGGCTCCTTTTCGTGCTGTCGAAAGCAGCCTTGAAACCGACGAAGAGGTGGTGTGTGTCGATTCTCCTTTCACGGGTTTTTTCAAAGATTTGGCGCATGGTGAATATCTGGTCGGTTGTTGATTTGCCAGGTCTAAAGCCACACTGATAAGCTCCAATCAGTTTGTTAACGGTGGGCTTTAATCTTTTACACAATACGCTCGATAGAACCTTATATGCGATGTTAAGGAGGCTAATCCAACGGTAGTTGGCGCAGATTGTGGGGTCTCCTTTTTATGGATTGGGCAGAGCACACTTAAATTCCAATCGTTGGGCATTAGGGTGGGTCGATTCGGGACTTTTTTTGATTCGGTATTTCTAATAGTGCGGAAAAGTTGCCGTAGTACTTCCTGATTCCAATGCAACTTTTTGTTTTGAGATCGGATTGCATCTTTAACCCCAACTCCGGCCTTGAAATTTCGGAAATTCGCCTAAAATCGTGAAATTGTCTACCTAGCACCTGAAATACGCATCTCATGGCAAAATGTATAAAACAAAAGTTATTTGTCACGTCATTTGCTACCGAAATAGTATATGTGATCATGGTCGAGATACTTACCCGCTAAACTGCGCAAGATTGTCGATTCATCCATTCAACAAAATGCTTTCTTTGCTCTTCCAGAAAACATTCTCCTTAGTATGATGACTGACGAACGGATAGAAGTCAGAAAGTTGGATCTTGACCGTCTTCTGGCAGCCAGAGAACCAGAGTCTGACACCATAAATGGAAGAGTTAGATGTAATAAAGTGCCAAAGCTGAATTTCAAAGCTAATACTTATTACGATATGATTAACTGGAAGACTATTACCTTGACTGTTCCACCAGTTCTTTGTTTAACGAAGAACTCCTAAAAGGGCTGTCGGGAGACATTGCAGAGGTATGGAAATTTTGTGAATTCCCCTCTCACAACGTGGCAGTCGAGAGAATCGTCAAACTGGTGACAGAGGCATCTTCTAAAGTTATTGGCCCCCAATCTCGTGATCTTTTTATACGCTCTACACTGAAATCTAGGCAACAAGTGCCAAAGTTTAGTACAAAATCTGATTTTATCAATAAATTGCACACAGATTCAGACTAAAACAAGCCTGACATATGGTTGGTTGGTTGGGTTGGGCTTGGGAGGAACCCGAAGAGCAGCTACCTCCACGCGGTGGGTTCTGGGTGACCAATACAGGTTAGCTGGGAGCTGCAACAATTTTCACCTTGCGCTGTGGCGCGCCGCCTTTTCGCTCGTATCTCGGGAACGGTTCGTCCTACGGCCATGATCACATATACCATTTCGGTAGCAAATGACGTGACAAATAACTTTTGTTTTATACATTTTGCCATGAGATGCGTATTTCAGGTGCTAGGTAGACAATTTCACGATTTTAGGCGAATTTCCAAAATTTCAAGGCCGAGGTTCGGGTTGAAGATGCAATCCGATCTCAAAACAAAAAGTTGCATCGGAATCAGGAAGTACTAAGGCAACTTTTCCGCACTATTAGAAATACCGAATCGAAAAAATTCCGGAATCGACCCACCCTATTGGGCATGCTTTCGTCCGACCATATTTTGCAAAGAAGCTGATGCATGCTCCTTATCAGTTCTTCGACGCCGTGTTTGAATAGCTCGGCCGGCAATCCGTCGGCCCCTGCCGCTTTGTTGTTCTTCAGGCGGGCATTTGCTATTCGAACTTCTTCATGGTCGGGTAATGGAACGTCTGCTCCATCGTCATCGATTGGGGAGTCGAGTTCGCCTTCTCCTGGTGTTGTGCGTTCACTGCCATTCAGCAGGTTGGAGAAGTGTTCTCTCCATAATTTAAGTATGCTCTGGGCATCGGTGACTATATCCCCTTTGGGGGTTCTACAAGAGTAACCTCTTGAAACCTTCTGTAAGCCGCCGCATTTTTTCGTCGAATTTTCGAGCATTACCCCTGTCGGCCAGCTTATCAAGCTGTTCGTACTCACGCATTTCTTTCCGCTTTCTTCTTCTGTCTGCAAATGGGTCTCGCTTCGCTCTTCAACTCTCGGTATCTATCTCATCCCGCAAGTGTTGTGGTCGATCGTAACGTTGCGAAGTAGGCAACCTGTTTTCTCTCTGCTGCGTCACGGCACTTCTCGTCGTACCAGCAGTTCTTTTGCACTTTCCGAAAACCAATGGTTTCGGTTGCAGCTGTACGGAAGGAGTTTAAAATGTCGTCCCACAGTTCCCTTATACCGAGTTATTGACGAGTGCTCTCATAGAGCAGGAGTGCAAGCCGAGTAGAAAATCGTTCGGCTGTCTGTTGTGATTGCAGCTTCTCCACGTCGAACATTCCTAGTGTTTGTTGACGTGCGTTATTTGCTGCACAGAGGCGGGTGCGAATCTTCGCTGCAACAAGATAGTGGTCCGACTGGAGACGTGTTTCCCGTCTATCACAATCCGGAGACAGCCAGGTAGGTTGACGAATATTCTTGTGCTGGAATCTAGTACTTCAGATAACCATATTTCGGGCCCCGGTGAATTCGATCAGCCTCAACCCATTTGGTCATATTTTCTCGTGTAGGCTGAATTTACTGACCGTAGTGCCAAAGATACCTTGTTTGCCCACCCTGGCGTTAAAGTCGCCAAGCACGATTTTGACATCGTGGCGGGGGCATCTCTCATAAGTGTTCTCCAAGCACTGATAAAAGGCATCTTTGGTCACATCGTCCTTCTCTTCCGTCGGGGCGGGGCGCAAATCAGCGATATGTTGAAGAACCTCGCTTTAATGCGGATTGTGGCTAGACGTTCATTCACCGAAGTGAATGATAGTACTCGGCGACGGAGTCTCTCTCCCACCACTAATCCCACACCAAAATTGCGCTCCTTTATATAGGCACTGTAGTAAATGACATAAGGACCTACTCGTATCTGTCCCTGTCCGGTCCATCGCATTTCTTGGACGGCGGTGATGTCAGCCTTTATTTTCACGAGGACATCCACCAGCTGGGCAGCGGCACCTTCCCAATTAAGGGACCGGACATTCCAGGTGCATGCCCTCAAATCATGGTCCTTTATTCGTTTGCCATGGTCGTCATCAAAAGGGGTGTCTCTCATCCCAGGCTTGTTGTTTCTTTTCATTGGGGGTGTTTATTTTACGTCGCGGGTCCCAAACCCAGCGCACAACCCTATGCAGGGGATGTTTCGCCTTCTGACTTTAGCTCGCCTTCAAACGGATGTTCTTAGGCTACCCAGAGGATACTTGGTCAAAGGCCGGAAGTCGTGAGCTGCTTGAGTCATATGCAAAAGAATCATTTCTGGCCACTCCCAAGTGAATGGCGATCAGAGAACTTTCCTCACTTGCGTGAAGTTCTACGCATGACTCCGTCCTCCATTAGTCTCAAATAATTCGGCTATAGCCAATCATCTGCTACTATAAAACCAGATGTGTAAATTATGTTTTCCGCGAACGCGGGGTTGGTTTTGATAACATCACAAAAGATGTGAATCTAGTGAGTTTGGTTAACGCACTAAAATGAAATATCTTTAAGTCACATTCTTTTAACAATTGACGCATGTTCGCGAATAACGTTGTAAGCGACAATTTTTTCAAAAACGGGCAATCTTATATTAATAGAAAAAAACACGTTATACCAGCAAAAAATGTCCCAAAGCAGGTATAGTGGAAAAACGTTTTAAGTACATAATTTTTATTTCATATATATTTTGAACTATTTTGTAATAGATTTTTGATTGCCATTGTAATTTCCATTGTGCAAAACTTGATAATGAACAAAAGAAGAACCTTTTTGATAACTTTTATAGCAAAAATTATAACGAGCAATGTTTATTTCTATCCTCACTTCTTGAATTGAGCGAGCCTAAAAGAAGAAGAGTTGAAGAGGGGAGTTCTATACGAAATACAACAGTATTTTATTTTTTGGTGCTTTCAAACGGAAAAAGAAAGAGAGTGTGCAAAAAAATGTTTTGTCACACATTTCAGGTAAATATTTTCTTGTTGTTGTTTTTCGTTGATTTTTACTTTACTTTTTATTTTAAAATATGAAGATAACGCAGCGCAGAGTTAAAATTTTGGTTGAAAAAGTAAAATATGGGAAAAACATTGATGATCAGCGAGGAAAATATGAAAATCGTCCCCACAAAATCATAGAACAGGAAAAACTGAGCGTTGATGAACACATAGTAAGCTTTCCCAGCCAAGAAAGTCACTATGGTCGTTCAACATCTCGAAAAATTGTCTTAACCCCAATTTAAATATTAAAACAATGTACGAGTTATACAAAGTTAAATATCCGGATACCCAAATTTCGTACAGCACATATAAGCACATTTTTCATACAGAACACAAATTACGATTTGGTTTCCCAAGAAGTGATACTTGCAAGGTTTGTGACAAGTATTTTATTGATATGATTGCCGCTGAAAATACGGAACGATTTGAAAATATTCAAAAATTGGCGACAGCTCATCACGAGCAAGCAGATAAAGCATATGCGCAACTTCGAGATGATTCCAACGCTGGCAAAAATTCACAAAATACCGTAGTCATGGACTATGATTGCTTTGTGCCACAGCCTTCTGATCAAATACTTTTCTGAAGTGAATCAAAAATTTCTTACTTCAGGGCACACCTTTCTGCCATGCGACCGGGATTTTGCACTTATCGAAAAAAAGAAAAAAACAGCTCAACTTTATACACATATGTCATATGATTCATTTTGCAAGGCCTTCGAATCCATTGCAGATTCATCAAATGGCTCTATATGAATTTAAAAACTTCGAGATGCTAGTCAAAAATTTATATAGAAATCCTTTGTGCAAAATAACTGCTGCAAAGTGGATACAAATTTCTAGATACGATCCAAACACACTTAAAATGCGTAAGCAGCATAATATAGCAGAAACATGGACTTCTTATAATTTGCGCTCAAAAAAAAACATAAATTATGCGAATTATACTTTGCCAATGCTCAGGAATGATACAATAAAAGTAAGTGATGAAAAGAAGTAGGACCTTCTGGCAATGTCGTCGTATTTACCAGAAAACTGTTTTATAAACAGTTGCCATGAAAGATAAACCAATACATATATTGATACTCTATACTATTTACTACATATCCGTTGTGAATTACATTTTGCGGAAATATCGTTTAAATTTATTTGAAATAAAAGATTTTTCGTTTTGTTTATAACCTCCTTTGTTTGTTTGTATTACTGAAATACAATTTTTTTGGTTTTGAAACCTTTACTTTCCAAATACGTTGACGGAAAAACGTTTCAAACGCCATCCTACTATATGTTATGCATAGTGGAATAACATCCATTTAATTTTTGATATAAAACGTTTTTCCATTTAAAGAGTTTAATTTTGTTTTTTTTTATTAGTTTAAGTACTTTATTAATTTTTTATTTCAATTTATTCATTCTAAATGGACAGATTACTATTGAAAAAATAAAAAAAAAAATCCAAAATAGATAAAACTTCTAATGTTCAGGAAATGAAATAAACGTTTAAATTATTTCATTTCTTGAACATTTCTAAATCTGTCGCTTACAACGTTATTCGCGAACATGCTTCAATTACTTTCCTAAGCCTAGATACAAAGTTTCATCTTACATTGTAAAGAGTGCAGATCTTAGGTGTTGGATAATGATGATGTCTAATTCTACTTAAAGAGTGTCATACGTAATAGTTGGTGGCCGCTTCCTAATTGGCGATATGTCAATGCCATATTTGACACATTCGTTTAATAAAGAAATTATATACTTATTATTTATTTTATATATAAGTGCAGTTAGCTATTGGTAGCGTTTACTCCCCCAACTCTAAATCGAAGCGTCTCGTCTTCGAATACACATTCTGTAAGTTATTAATTTGTGTCCATAGTTTTATTAACATTTTCTCTTTTTCCTTTGAATTTTTAATTTTAAAATTTAATATAATATATGTTATTACTTTGGTAACCTAATATGATGATCAATAATAAATTGCTAAAAGCCCACCAAACAGGATTTATTTTTATTTCTTGTTTTATTGGAGTTAACATGTTAAAGTTTTACAATCTTAAATGAATATTTGTTGTTTAAATGTATTCTTTTACAAAACATAGCTTAAATTTTCCTTATATTAAATATTTTAAAAAATAAATGGGATTTTCATATTTTATATTATATATTATTACATCATCTTCATAAGTTATCAAATATACTCCGTCTCTTGTACGATTATTCATATTATATTTTCCGGAAACTATTATAGCACGGTCTTTTACAATATTTATTACTTCATTCGCTTAATTACTTTATAACGGGTGATTTTTTTGAGGTTAGGATTTTCATGCATTAGTATTTGACAGATCACGTGGGATTTCAGACATGGTGTCAAAGAGAAAGATGCTCAGTATGCTTTGACATTTCATCATGAATAGACTTACTAACGAGCAACGCTTGCAAATCATTGAATTTTATTACCAAAATCAGTGTTCGGTTCGAAATGTGTTTCGCGCGCGTGTTTTGTTCAGCGATGAGGCTCATTTCTGGTTGAATGGCTACGTAAATAAGCAAAATTGCCGCATTTGGGGTGAAGAGCAACCAGAAGCCGTTCAAGAACTGCCCATGCATCCCGAAAAATGCACTGTTTGGTGTGGTTTGTACGCTGGTGGAATCATTGGACCGTATTTTTTCAAAGATGCTGTTGGACGCAACGTTACGGTGAATGGCGATCGCTATCGTTCGATGCTAACAAACTTTTTGTTGCCAAAAATGGAAGAACTGAACTTGGTTGACATGTGGTTTCAACAAGATGGCGCTACATGCCACACAGCTCGCGATTCTATGGCCATTTTGAGGGAAAACTTCGGACAACAATTCATCTCAAGAAATGGACCCGTAAGTTGGCCACCAAGATCATGCGATTTAACGCCTTTAGACTATTTTTTGTGGGGCTACGTCAAGTCTAAAGTCTACAGAAATAAGCCAGCAACTATTCCAGCTTTGGAAGACAACATTTCCGAAGAAATTCGGGCTATTCCGGCCGAAATGCTCGAAAAAGTTGCCCAAAATTGGACTTTCCGAATGGACCACCTAAGACGCAGCCGCGGTCAACATTTAAATGAAATTATCTTCAAAAAGTAAATGTCATGAACCAATCTAACGTTTCAAATAAAGAACCGATGAGATTTTGCAAATTTTATGCGTTTTTTTTTTTTTTAAAAGTTATCAAGCTCTTAAAAAATCACCCTTTACATGGAGCCATGTATAGAAGTTCACGCAAGTGAGGAAAGTACTCTGATCGCCATTCACTTGGGAGTGGCCAGAAATGATTATTTTACATATGATTCAAGCAGCTTACGACTTCCGGTCTTTGACCAAGTATCCTCTGGGTAGCCTAAGAACATCCGTTTGAGGGTGAGATAAAGTGAGAAGGCGAAAAATTCCCTCCGCAGGGTTGTGCGCTGGGCTTGGGACCCGCCACGTAAAAAACACCTCCATTGAAAAATAACAACCAGCCTCGGATGAGAGACCCCCCTTTTCATGTCGACCACGAACGAACAAAAAGAAATTAGGATTATGATTTGAGGGCATGCACCTTGAATGTCCGGTCCTTTAATTCGGAAGATGCCGCTGCCTAGCTGGTTGATGTCCTCGTGAAAATAAAATCTGACATCACTGCCGTTCAAGAAATGCGATGGACGGAAAAAGGGCAGAAACGAGTAGGTCCTTATGGCATTTACTACAGTGGCCGTATACAGGAACGCAAATTTGATGTGGTAATCGTGGTAGTGGATGAACGTCTACCCACAACCCGCTTCAAAGCGAAGTTCTTAAACAAATCGCTGATTTGCGCTCACGCTCCGATGGAAGAGAAGGACGATATGACCTAATGTGACTCTATGAGCGCTTGGAGCGCCCCTATGAAAGCTGCCCGACTTTTGCGCCGGGGTGGGCAAAAAAGGTATCGTCGGCAAAACCAGCGGTAAATTCAGTCTCCACGAGGAAACATCTCCAAATAGGCTGATGCTGATCGACTTCGCCGGGGCCCCAAATATGGTTATCTGTAGTACAAGATTCCAGCATAAGAAGATACATCAAGCTACCTGGCTGTCTCCGGATCGAAAAACCACCAACCAGATCGATCATGTTGTGATAGACGGAAGACACGTCTCCAGTGTTCTAGACGTGCATACACTCCGAAGTCCTAACATCGACTCGGACCACTATCTTGTTGCAGCCAAGGTTCGCACCCGCAAAAAAAGCAGCAAAAACGCACGTCGTCAACAAACTTAAGAAAGGTTCGACATCGAGAAACTGCAATCACAATAGATAGCCGAATAATTTTTTACTCGACTGGCACTTATGCTCTCTGAGAGCAGTTATCAACAACTCGGTATAAGGGAACTCTGGGACGGCATTTCAAACTCCTTATGCACAGCTGCAACCGAAATCTATGATTTTTGGATAATGTAAACGAACAACTGGTACGACGAAGAGTGCCGTGTCGTAGCGGATAGAAAACACACTGCCTACTAGGGTGGGTCGATTCCGGACTTTTTTCGATTCGGGATTTCTAGTAGTGCAAAAAAGTTGCCTTAGTACTTCCTGATTCCAATGCAACTTTTTGTTTTGAGATCGGATTGCATCTTCAACCCCAACTCCTTGAAATTTCGGCAATACGCCTAAAATCGTGAAATTGTTTACCTAGCGCCTGAAATACGCATCTCATGGCCAAATGTTAACAAAAGTTATTTGTCACGTCATTTGCTACCGAAATGGTATATGTGATCATGGCCGTAGGACGAACCGTTCCCGAGATACGAGCGAAAATGCGGCGCGCCACAGCGCAAGGTGAAAATTGTTGCAGCTCCCAGCTAACCTGTATTGGTCACCCAGAACCCACCGCGTGGAGGTGGCTGCTCTTCGGGTTCCTCCCAAGCCCAACCCAACCAAGCAACCATATGTCAGGCTTATTTTAGTCTGAATCTGTGTCAAATTTATTGATAAAATCAGATTTTGTACTAAACTTTGGCACTTGTTGTCTAGATTTCAGTGTAGAGCGTATAAAACGATCACGAGATTGGGGGCCAATAACTTTAGAAGATGCCTCTGTCACCAGTTTGACGGTTCTCTCGACTGTGACGGTGTGAGAGGGGAATTTACTAGATTTCCATACATCTGCAGTCTCTCCCGACAGCCCTTTTATGAGTTCTTCGTTAGAAACTGAACAAAGAACTGGTGGAGCAGTCAAGGTAATACATAGTCTTCCAGTTAATCATATCGTAATAATTATTAGCTTTGAAATTCAGCTTTGGCTCTTTATTACATCTAACCCTTCCATTTACGGTGTTAGACTCTGGTTCTCTGGCTGCCAGAAGACGGTCAAGGGCCAACTTTCTGACTTCTATCCGTTCGTCAGCCATCATACTAAGGAGAATGTTTTCTGGAAGAGCAAAGAAAGCATTCTGTTAAATGGATGAATCGACAACCTTGCGCAGTTTAGCAGGTAAGTATCTCGACCTTTGAATTGCAGCATGGAAATGGCGCGAGCCATCTTTGATTGAACTGTTGAATCTTATTGAGAACCACAAAGGTGAGTAAACTGAAAGTATGTACTTGACCAAAATCTTTCTTTCCTTTTTTGGTTTGTCAGTAGAAATGTATAATCTCAGAATTCTATTTGCACAGGTGAGCCAGCCAGATTTGCACATGTTACCTGGATGCATCGACGCTAAATCTGAGGAGAATTGACCGGAAATAACAGCTTCTGATATTTTATAGAGATAAGCTTGTTCTGTGCTAAGTTGGGTCGGATTAATAACCTCAGAAGGTAATTGGCAGGATGGAAAACTTTCAAATTTGACAACGGGAAACTTCTCACAATCAGGGAGGAGTTTACCTATGTCGCCAGAGAATGTATTTGGACTCTTTGAGACACCATCTATGTGTTCGAAAAGAGCACGAAATGGAAGTCCGTTGAAATGTAAAAGACAAACTACCCCCTGTAATGGCCTACCTATTCTTTCTTCTAGTTTCCGAATGATTCCACCCTTCCAACCTGTGTTCGTGTTGGTGCCATCAGCACCGACAACTTCTAGATGTTCTACATCAACTGAATTGTCTTGTAAATGTTGCCATATAGCTTGCGTCTCATCCTCAGCTGACCCGGAAGAAGAGGTGACGTGGCCAAAGTAATGACAACCAAGTTCCGCTATAAGAGAAATATGTTCCTCTTTGACAGTGTCGCGGTAGTACTTTTCACCTTCGCTGACTTGTGTAAGTGTATTGTCTTTGCGGCCGTCAAAATACAGCCCATATACAGAGTCAATACTTTCGGTGTTTTGGAGCTTAACTCCAACACTTTTTTTGCCGGACTAATCTCGCATTTGTCAGTGACAAAGCTAGCTTGATCCTCTGTTATCAAACCTGTTTTTTTGGCATCCAGAAAAGCAGATGAAACAATCAATGCCGCTGCTCTATCACTTACTCCAAATTTTTGGGCAGCTAAAGCAGTGTGTTCTATTACTAGTGTGTTTTGTTTGGTTTTAGAGGATGGAAGAGAAAATTCATCATCAGCATTTTTTTGGAAGAATCCATGTGCGACGCACCTACATTGTTGTCGTCTGTATGAGAGTCTGGCTGATCTGAATGGTCACGTGTTCTAGCTGATACTTTTCCGGTAAGTGTTGATGTTGAATGACGTTTTGACAGCTTTTCTTTACGTTAATTTTTTTTTTTTGTAATCTTTTTTGTTTCAGGTAGATCAACACTTCCAATGCCACCAATTCTTCTGGCTCTCCGGTCCAAGAGAAATGGTTGTTCATTGATAGGAACTTTCCTTTCCTTTGGACAAGTGCAAGAAGAAAAATAAATGCATTTACAATGCAGCGATGTCAAATAATTTTCCGGCAGAAGAGACAAATTCGTCTCTTTTAGAGCTCAAACCTATTGGGTTCCTTAAAAACATTTGTTTAAGAGTCAGAAATTTCTTATGGTATGTGGTGAGCATTTGTACAACTTTGGTTTGTGAAACTATCGGAATAGATGACTTTTTGAAAGTATTTTCAATCTTTTTTGCAACTATTTCTGTAACCTCTTTACTCCTAGGTTTATAGTTGTCGCCTCGGAGTCGCCCTATACGAAATCTTTCAAACTGATAACACAAAAGAACATCCTGGTAAGTAGGTAACTGGATATATGCCAAACACAAGACATTTCTGTTTAAATTTAAATTTAGATACAGACATTTTGAGTCTTGTGTTCTGTTGAGAGAATATAAGTGATAGAACTCGGCGAAATCACCGACAAGAGTGAAGGAACTCGATGAAAAAATATTTATGTGGAGACCAGTCCGAACCTGTCGTATGACGCAGGGAAATGATTCTAAGTGATAGAACTCGGCGAAATCACCGACAAGAGTGAAGGAACTCGATGAAAAAATATTTGGGTGGAGACCTATCCGAGCACCCGGCGAAATCAACGTCAAGAAGTGTGGCCGCAAGCCGATTTTCACCTTGCGCTGTGGCGCGCCGCATTTTCGCTCGTATCTCGGGAACGGTTCGTTCCACGGCCATTTCGGTAGCAAATGACGTGACAAATAACTTTTGCTTTATACATTTTACAATGAGATGCGTATTTCAGGCGCTAGGTAGACAATTTCACGATTTTAGGCGAATTTCCGAAATCTCAAGGCCGGAGTTGGGGTTGAAGATGCAATCCGATCTCAAAACAAAAAGTTACATTGGAATCAGTATGTACTAAGGCAACTTTTCCGCACTATTAGAAATCCCGAATCGAAAAAAGTCCGGAATCGACCCACCCTACTGCCTACCTCGCAAAGTTACAATCGACCACAACATGTGCGGGATGAGATAGATGTTGACAGTTGAAGAGGGAAGTGAGACGTATTTGCAGACAGAAAAAGAGAAAGACCGAAATGCGTGTGTATAGGAAAGCTTGCCGACAGGTGTAATGCTCGGAAATTTTACGAAATACGGAAATTTCAATGCTTTTATCAGTAAGTTATTATGACTTATAACTGTAAGTGTATAAGAAATACACATACTATACATAGGTTTCGAAAACTGGGTCACAATCGGTATTATGACACGTAAATGTTTTAAATAGGCGTACTAACTTCTGTGCAGCAGGGACGATTCTTTGTTTTGGCTAGCATCCCGCTCCGTGTAATCCAGTGTGGTTTTTGGTTTTTTTTTTGTGTCTTAATTTAATCACGATGGAAGTTGCCGCTTCACGAAAAGCTATCCACTTGTCAGAGGACTGATACATAAATGCAGTCAAATTTTTGTCCTTTGGTTGAGGTTTGCCACAGTTGCTGGGATACAATTATGCTCTTCGTTCTCTCCTCTCTTTTTTGATTCATGTAATTAGCGCTGATAGTTCATATAACTTCCCGAATTCGCCTCACTGGATGTCTATGGGCGGCATACTAGCTAGTATTTCAGATGCTTCGCTGGAAATAGTTCGAAAAGCACTTGTTACTCTTATTGCTGTGAGTCTATACTCCGCATTTATTGGTCTGGCATACGCTTTAATGTTTCCATACTGGCGCTGGCATATAATATAATTGAGCTCATCATTTTTGCTATTAGAACGTTCCGGCTGGAGCGCACGCAGCCCATGTTTGCCATCATTCTTGATAAGGCATTATGAATCTTATTCGCCATATTTGCAATGTTTGCCAAGTGCTGCTTAAATTTCAGTTTGGGGTCTATTATTACTCCTAAATACTTCAACTGTGGCTGTGAAGTAATCACGCCCTCTCCTACAGAGAGAGTTATTTTTTCCTCTATTTTCCTTGTGCTTATGAGCAATACCTCAGTTTTGGGCTCAACCAGTTCCAAACTCATGGAAGAAAACCATTTCCGCAGACCATTTATGCATTCATTACATTTATTTTGGAGGTCATCGAGTTGTTTAGCTACTGCTACCACTATAAGGCCGTCCGCGTAAGCGATTAGCCTAACGTTTTTTGGTTGTGGAATTTTTAGCACCTCATCATACTCGTACACGAGGTTCCATAAGAGAGGGCCTAACACTGAACCTTGTGGTACTCCACTTGAAATAGGGTAGGGTAGCCTTCGGTGGTGCCGCAGAACAGCTCTCTATTTTCAAAATAACTCATGACGATATTTATGAGGTACTAAGGGGCGCGTATTTCATAATAAGGCTTCGAATATATTTGTCCATTTAGCAGAGTTGAATGCATACTTCACATCCAGGGTAATCAGCGCTCAATATTTTTTTGTACCACCTTTCCATCTTTTTCCACTTACTGCATTTTTCGCTGTGCTGAAAACTTCTTCCAATGCATCGATAATGGACCTCTGTTTTCTGAAGCCGTATTGTCTTTCTGATAGTCCGCCGGGTTCCTAGATTGTAAACTACATGCGGTTCTTATTATGCTTATTGCCCATGGTGTCGAGTATACACAGAGCTCTTTTCAGTAGATTCTCCGGATTTTCAGCCTTCTCGTACAGGCTTGTTATGCAGCTTACAAGGTCGCGCATAGCTTGATTAATATACCTCTGACCAGACATAGTAATTTCAAGCTCCTTGATTTTTGAGCTCAGTTTATAAAAAATATTACTAGCTTCACTGTTCTGCATTTCCTCAGATTTTCCGCCTTTATTATGTTGGTTCTTTAGTGTACTTCCAAAACTATTTTTCAAAGCCATATCTCTGAAAGAAAATAGTTGGCAAAACCTGTCAATGGGTATGTTCAGTCCTTTGTCCTAAAACCCTAGTTGCTAACAATGCCGTAACCAAAGGCAAAGCGAAGAAGAAGAAACGAGAAAAGGAAAACAGCTGATCGAACAAAACAAAACGGCAGATTAAAATTAAGTGCACGTTTTGTTTCGCTGTTATATGGGGAAAATCTAATTTAAGTTTTATTTTGTGTAATTTACCACGGAAAGGGGCAAGTAAAAATAAAATGTTTAATACGAATCAGATTTTACTTATCTGTTTGCTAGGTTCAGTATCCAAATTAAAAGGGCCAGTCTCCCGGTAAGTCGTAGTATCCAAACTATGGCACTTTCGCCAATTATAACTTAGAGATTTCGCAAAATGTTTAGGGACTATAAAAAAACCTGTCTACTTCACTCCAAACACTCTAAGAATATAGCTTGTGTGCAGCAGGGACGATCCCTTGTGTTGGCTGGCATCCCGCTCCATGTGATCGAGTGTGGTGTGTATATAAATGTGTGGGTGTGAGATGTTCTCACATGTAGGTTGTATTGATGTGGATTGTGGGGATGTCGAGGTGAGTGTAGCGTGTAGGTGTTGTTTTGGGCAGGCGACTAAGCCTCATTAAGTCATCCTGGCCCTAGGGGAATATTTCCGCATAGAGTTCGTTGCTGGAGCATGGCTACAGCGCTGCTGAGGCCTGAGGTGCGGCGCGGACGCGGTCTTTGTTGCTGGCGCCCCATAATGTGGCCGCCATGCACGGAATGATGATGGCCTTATTGTTCGACGGGACCGTGCATCCCGGCTTAATGGCGGTCGTTGTAATGTGCCACGGTTGCGGACGGCAGAATGTTGACCGATGTAGCTCCTAGTGGTATGGTGCAACATGGTGTGATTCTTCATAATTAAATTTGTAGCCTACGGCTACCTTTTTGCAATGAGAAGCTCTTTACAGCTAATTCCCATAAACCACCCACATGAGGAGCGCTTGGGTGTATTAATTACCTGTTGATATCTTGGGGAGCGTATTTTTGTACGACATCAGGTGCAAATACCGCGAGAAAAGCATCCGTCGTCAGATTAGTACATAGCTCAAGGTGTACTGCCTTTGTCGTGAAACATACAGTCACATCACCCTTCAGCATTAATAACGGGTGATTTTTTTGAGGTTAGGATTTTCATGCATTAGTATTTGACAGATCACGTGGGATTTCAGACATGGTGTCAAAGAGAAAGATGCTCAGTATGCTTTGACATTTCATCATGAATAGACTTACTAACGAGCAACGCTTGCAAATCATTGAATTTTATTACCAAAATCAGTGTTCGGTTCGAAATGTGTTTTATCGACAAATTTTGTTCAGCGATGAGGCTCATTTCTGGTTGAATGGCTACGTAAATAAGCAAAATTGCCGCATTTGGGGTGAAGAGCAACCAGAAGCCGTTCAAGAACTGCCCATGCATCCCGAAAAATGCACTGTTTGGTGTGGTTTGTACGCTGGTGGAATCATTGGACCGTATTTTTTCAAAGATGCTGTTGGACGCAACGTTACGGTGAATGGCGATCGCTATCGTTCGATGCTAACAAACTTTTTGTTGCCAAAAATGGAAGAACTGAACTTGGTTGACATGTGGTTTCAACAAGATGGCGCTACATGCCACACAGCTCGCGATTCTATGGCCATTTTGAGGGAAAACTTCGGACAACAATTCATCTCAAGAAATGGACCCGTAAGTTGGCCACCAAGATCATGCGATTTAACGCCTTTAGACTATTTTTTGTGGGGCTACGTCAAGTCTAAAGTCTACAGAAATAAGCCAGCAACTATTCCAGCTTTGGAAGACAACATTTCCGAAGAAATTCGGGCTATTCCGGCCGAAATGCTCGAAAAAGTTGCCCAAAATTGGACTTTCCGAATGGACCACCTAAGACGCAGCCGCGGTCAACATTTAAATGAAATTATCTTCAAAAAGTAAATGTCATGAACCAATCTAACGTTTCAAATAAAGAACCGATGAGATTTTGCAAATTTTATGCGTTTTTTTTTAAAAAAAGTTATCAAGCTCTTAAAAAATCACCCTTTATATGAATGTAATTCAGGAATAATGTGGCAAAAGGAGACTGTTGAGCTACCAAGCTTTTTTGATAGCTTCGAATCGCGATATAAAACAACGACGATATATATTTACAAAATATTTATTAATATAAATATATATAATATAACGAGTGGAAAGTTACGTGGCTGGTAGTTTATTAGGTGAAATGCCCTTGCGTTTGCAGGTAGCGAATATAAGAAACGAACTAGAAAATAATGCGTGTGCAGGTATCGAGTGTAAAAAGTGAACTATAACTAAGATGCTTGGCTAAGGCAAAGCCAAGCTTAATTGTTCTCACATGTATGTATGTATAAGCATATTAAAGGATAAAGGGAAATGAGGAATTAGAATAACGAGTAATGCTGTGGTGGATATGCAAAATTAGAATGACAAGATAACAATTAAAATAAAATATTAAATATTTACAATGTTTTCTCACCACGTTCGGTGGAATATATGTGTGCGTATAAATTTAGTTAAGTTAAGTATAAATAATAACTTAAGATTAAATCTACTCATTATTGGTAGTTCCACAGTGAAAGGAGCTGCTCCGAACATCCTCCACCCCTTGAAAGGTCTATCTTTCAAAAGAATCATTGGCAGGTAAAACGCACAGTTTGTTGATCGTCTGTCCCAGTGACAAGTTCTGTAACTCGAGCCAAAGGCCATTTAAGAGGTGCTGAATTTTCGTCTTTGATGCATACGATGTCATTGACTTCAATGTTTGGGGGTCGTTACGCCACTTCGCTCTTTGTTGTAGAATAGTGAGATATTCTTCACTCCATCGCTTCCAAAATATCTATTGAATGTAGGTAACCTGCTGCCAGCGGTCTAAACGATTGCAGTTTAGATGCGTGAGATTCGGCTCAGGAATAACGATAAGAGGACCACCAATAAGAAAATGTCCGGGCGTCAATACATCAAGATCTTCTGGATTTTCTGAAAGTGGTACAAGAGGTCTTGAGTTAAGTACTGCTGATATTTGATATACTAAGGTACGTAATTCTTCAAAACCAAGAAGCGATGAACCAACGGAGCGATGGAAATGCTTTTTTGCCATTTTTACTGCTGCCTCCCACAGACCACCAAAATGTGGTGATCGAGGAGTCATAAAACACCAATCTATCCCATTATTAAGGCAGTAAGCATGAACTTGGTTGCGATGATTTTCACTAAGAAATAGCTCGCGTAAATCCTTCAGCTCGTTTTTGGCGCCAACAAAATTTGTAGCATTGTCTGACCAAATGCAACTTGGTATGCCACGAGTAGCTATAAAGCGCTTAAGTGCATCAAGAAAATAATCTGTTGAAAGATCTTTCACCAGTTCCATCCACACAGCCTTTGTGGCGAAGCAAATGAATATGCTAACATAGCATTTTTGAGGTGCTTTCTTACGCGTTTCCGGTTTGAAATAAAATAGTCCACAGTAGTCTATCCCCGTAACGATAAAGGGCCGTGATCCATGGATGCGTTCCTTAGGCAAGGCAGCCATGATATGCTCAACGAGTCGAGGTTTCGATCTGCAACATATGATACGTTGAACTTTGAGGGTTCCTCTCATAGCCATGAAAGAACTACTGACGAATCCGACCAAAAATAATAAGAACAATCAAATATATTAATTTTTCTTAATTCAGATAATAACTCCGCCAGTAAGGCGGCCGCACAAAGCTCTAATTTGGGCACTGTCAGCTTTTTAAGAGGAGCGACACGAGCCTTGGAGCACAACAAGTGGACTTTAATGTCATTATCCTTAACTGAGCGAACGTAAACACAAGCGCCGTATGCTTCCAGGCTGGCATCACAAAATGCATGTATTTGAACAGTAGCGCCAGGCTGAAGAACACAGCGTGGAAATGAAGTGTGTTGAAGATCAATAAAATCGTTACAAAATGCTAACCATGCTGTGCGTATGGAAAGTGGTAAACTTTCATCCCAATCGAGCTTGCCTCTCCACACTAAGAAAACTTTCCCTATCAGCAACAGGAGTTTCGCTGAGAACATCTGAGTAGTTAGAGCACCACTTTCTTAACTGAAAACGACCTTTAAAAAGTAGATTTGTAGTTTGTTGCCTGATTTGTTGTACTTCCTCTACTGAACTTCCTCCAGAGATAAGATCAGCTACATAGAAATCGCGAAGAACGATTTCTGAACCAAGTGGATAAGATGAGAATTCATCTAATGCTATAGTCTAAGAGCCCGTGACATCCAGACCTTCGTCATTTTATAAAAGCTGAAAGTTTGTTGAAGTATGCTTTGAACATAGGTAAGAACGATGGCAAAATGTGAAATTCAAGTCATCGTGGCTTTGGGAGGTAGCGGGTGGGACAGGTGCATAAAATAACAGCCAACTTTCGTTATTTTATAAAGCGTAATTTTTTAATATGTTATTCGGAATAACATTACAAACCATCTTATTCATTGCCAGACACCTTTTATGGTGGCAATCCCTTGCCAGACACCCTAAAACTTTCATAAATTTTAATTCTACTTTCGTTATAGTATAAAAGTTAAAATTTATACATGCTATTTGGGTGACTATTAGAAGATGTTTTCTCAGTTGCCAGACAGTTTCGACAGTTCCTACCTAGGCCAGACAAACATATTGGGTCCCAATACAAAGGGTATAGGTACGAACGCGAGGCAATATACAATCGTATAGGTGCGAGTGAGATAGCGCGTCAGGAGCAATCGAATGATGTTACTGTGTAATTATTTACGACTTAATATTTAAATAAAAGTTTAAAAATTAACCTATTTGGTAAATTAATAAATAATGTGTAAATTTAATGCGAAATTAAACTTCTCATTCAAATTTGATAGCATAGCTAATACATAAAAGGAATGAAAATATTTCTTTTGTAATTACGATATATAGGCTATAGAAATTATTTATCATATCTAATTAATAGAAATATTTATTTAAATTTTCAAAGAAGCGCATTTATTTGTTTTGAAATTTAAAAAATTATAAACATTCTTCATAGCTTTCATCATTAATATTGATTTCGTAATTTTCTTCATATTCTTCATCACTGCTGCACCATATTTCTTCTGGCTCATTGTCAGTGTCATCTTCTTCGTTAGTTTCTGTAAAAAAAGTTATACAATTATGAAAAGTAAAAAGTTGTCGAGCCGAAATTGAATTTGTGAAGTGTATAACACCTGTCAGCCTTCTTGCGGCATCTGCATTTATCGTTTGTTCCAAAACCAGATCAATGGGCTGTCTTGAAAACGGCTTGGTCGTTCTTTTGATACCGAAGAAGCCTTGTTTAAAACCTTCGTATAGTTCTGGATGGGTTTCTGATACTTTTATTAAATTATCAACATATTTTATAGTCCATCGGGCATAATTTTGCTGGTTACAAATGAAGAATAAGTTTGTAATTTTTGGCAGTATTGTCTTGAAAAGCTCGAAATCTCCTGTTCGAATACTTCGTGATAAATGTAAGTAGTGGTGAATAAGATTTATATAAATCATGTAAAATTGTTGAGTTTTTCCAAACTCGCCATTAAAACTTTGCTGTTTGTAAATCAAGTAATTATTCAATAGTTCCTTCAGATTCTCATTTTCAATTTGGAATGATGATAGTTTGTAGTTTTGCAGTCTTCGAAGTTCCCCTAATAATATCATCTGTTAATGACACATTTTTAATTTGCAAAAAAGATTTAAAATGCATTATTTCCAATCCTAGTGCCATCAAAGGATGCAACCTTTTGCAACGGTTGAAATGTTTTCCGTCAATAAATCTATTAACAGAACCATTTGCTAGCAAATTACTTTCCACCATTATATTTGTTAAGCCACAATCATTTATAAACTTTCCAACTGCCTTAAAGTAAGCCATCATAATGTGAAATGGGCCTAAATGTATAAATAAATTATCGAATGTAGGCTTTTCTGTTGATTGTATCTGTAGAGCTACTTTCGCTATTGCCAAATCATATGTAACTTGTGTGGAATATTGATTTTTTTCAGCTGCTATTTTTTTTCTTTGATGCATAGTTTGCAAAACTACGGAGTTGCTAGTTGGTGAGGCATTAATGGGAGTTAAATAAGATATGTGTTGTTGCGGCGTGTTACTATCATAAATCTGACTATTGAAAGCAACCCACATAGGAACATCAGGTAAATGTGCCGCATGACTAATCATCCAGGCATTATCGACTTCTGTGTATAATTGTAAATTTCCAGGGAGTATGTTTTCAATTTCATGATCTGTCGCTTGCAGATCAGTGGTCATTTTTGGTTTTTTTGTATACTGAAGTTCCTCCGAAGTTAAAACATCAAAAGTTCTTCTTTTTCGGTTCTTACTGCGTGGCGAATTGTTAATAGTAGGAAGCTGTTCTTCAGATACTTCTGATTCATCATCTGTATTTAATTCGATGTTTTGATAAATGATGCCTACAGTGTCGTGTAACGTGTCTTTACCACTTGTAGTTTCAACAAAACGGTCGAAATTGTCAAAAGCCAATCCAGTAAAAAGTCCCTGTGCTTTTTTTAATTTTTCAGGACATAAATTGGACTTTCCTATCGAAGTGTATGTTGCTTCTGTCTCGAGCTCTTCCACACCATTGTAACTAATGCAGTGACCATATCTATTAACAATGTCAACAATCTTTCTACTGCTTGTTAAACTCTTCAATGTCATACCCAGCATAATATGCTTGGACGTCTTTACTCGACCATTATGCACTCCGTAAATAACGTCTTGACTATATGAGCGAAGGTGGCGAACACATTTTCTATTATTTTTCCGTCGTTGATTTGTTCCACCAAAAAGTATAGTATAAAAGTATAATAATTGTTGCGGTATCTCAACTTCACCTGCTATTAAATGCTGTGCTGAAATATTTTTTGATGGTAATTTTTTCTTATTAATTTTTAATATTGTCTTGCGTAATATTAATGCTGCTTTTTGTAAGAAATATCTGTTCCTAAATTTTAAAAAATTTTCTCATATATTTCTTGGAGATAATTAGGTGCTAATACTTTTTTGTTCCGGACCATAAAAAATTGAATGTCCTTGCTGAACGTTTTCACTTATTTCTCTTCTAGATGGTGTGCTGTAAAAGTGACATTCATTTCTATTGAATTTTCCGCAAATTCTTTTTCCACACAATCAATATATTTCGTGCTGGTTTATCAGTAAATAGCAACGTCCTCGCTTGATGACTTCTTCTTCAATGATGTTACTAATTTCTGTAAAAGGTTTCTGGTGGAATTCTCGATGATAATGCCAATCACTTTTCACAGAATTTTTTTATTTACTTTGTTATTAAAATTAAGCCGGCAATCAATGTGATAACATACTTTTTGGCTTAAAAAATTTTCCAGACGATTCAACAGTTCGTTGTACTCTTCTTCAACTTGAACCTTCGATATTATTTGTGATTTAAAATTATTTTTGTCAGCTGCATGACGAGGAACCATTTTTGATCGCAATTGCTTCTTTGTTCTATTGCAAAAGAAACAAGTATTTTCATCGCTATAAATATTGACACCCGCTTCTTCCACTTCGGTCACGCTCACATTTTCCTGCGAGGTTGAAGGTCGAGGTTCTATAGCTAGTGATGCTGCTGTAGATTCTATGTTCCTTTGTGAAGGCTGTTAATAATATGGTTGTACGGTTAACTCAGGTAAAATACATTATATACTTACTACATTTTCTGTTTGGTATGCTGTCTCTGTTTGATGTGGTATCACTGTTTCAACGGATTTTTTTGAACGGTTCGATTCAGAGATAAAATATTTTTTCATTAATCCTGTAAATGATTTGTAGCACTCCCTGTGATAAACACCATCCGTATATTCACTAGGCAAAATAATGTCCTTATATTTTAAATTATGTAATTTTCGTAATCTTAGAATTAATTCACATTTCTTTAAAGTCTCTTCCGAAAAAAATGTTGTTTTTCCATCACTTTTCTTACACACAAAACAATTTGATGCACTTTCCATGATTACATATACTATACTGATAGAAAATAACTATAACCCAAAATAAGAAACCTCTACCGCGCAATAACGGAAAGCTGCGCCCACAGTGAAGACCTAACTCACTCCCACCTATACCATTGTATATTGCGCTAGTTAAGGAACATGTGTTCCTTATCACATCTTTGTACCGAAAACATAAATTATCAACTGGTAATCTAAACAAACAATAACAATGGTCACGCCTAGCATCATAAATGTAACAAACAAAATGCATGTGCAAAAATGTAAACTGCACCAAATTATCTCATTAGCAAGTAAACAAACATTGTAAACAAACAACACAAACCAAACGCACCTAAACAAACAATATATCTGTAAACAAACCTAAACAAATAATATCAACTAGTAATAAGTAAACATACTAGTTAGTATAAATAGAAGTAAGATTATGAAAAATAGGAAGGAAAAAATTATGAATAAAAAAATAATATCAACTAGTAATAAGTAAACATACTAGTTAGTATAAATAGAAGTAAGATTATGAAAAATAGCAAGGAAAAAATTGTGAATAAACAAAATATCAACTAGTAATAAGTACACATACTAGTTAGTATAAATAGAAGTAAGATTATGAAAAATAGGAAGTAAAAAATTATGAATAAAAAAGGCAACTTTTACTGGCGACAAACAATAGTTTGTTAACTCACTCGCACCTATACGATTGTATGTTGCCTCGCGCTCGTACCTATACCCTTGGTATTGGGACCCAATATGTTTGTCTGGCCTAGGTAGGAAGTGTCGAAACTGTCTGGCAACTGAGAAAACATCTTCTAATAGTCACCCAAATAGCATGTATAAATTTTAACTTTTATACTATAACGAAAGTAGAATTAAAATTTATGAAAGTTTTAGGGTGTCTGGCAAGGGATTGCCACCATAAAAGGTGTCTGGCAATGAATAAGATGGTTTGTAATGTTATTCCGAATAACATATTAAAAAATTACGCTTTATAAAATAACGAAAGTTGGCTGTTATTTTATGCACCTGTCCCACCCGCTACCTCCCAAAGCCACGATGACTTGAATTTCACATTTTGCCATCGTTCTTACCTATGTTCAAAGCATACTTCAACAAACTTTCAGCTTTTATAAAATGACGAAGGTCTGGATGTCACGGGCTCTTACCCTACTAGCATAGTCCGTATAGCCAAGAACGCAGCAGGCTTTGTGCCGTATGTGACCGTGTCTATCTTGTATATAGGTAATTCTTCGTCTGGAGAATCTCGCCATAGTATGCACTGAAGCATATTATCTGGAGGTGTTACGCGAACATACCGATACATCTTGCAAGTGTGCTCAGTGAGTGCAATTGGAAAGGTACAAAAACGAACAAAAATGTTGAAAAGTTTGGGCTGAATGGTAGGACCAGTCATAAGTATGTCATTTAGTGATAATCCGGAAGTTGTAGCCGCAGAACCGTCAAAAACAACTTGCAACTTCGTTGACGTACTATCATCCTTAATAACGCAATGATGAGGTAGAAAGTAACTGCACTTAGAAATCATTCTTTCAGAAACTAACGACATATGACCAAGATGCTCATATTCCTTCATGAATGAGCTATGTATATTTCGCCTTTATATTAGAATTTCTACCAAGTTTGCGTTCCATATTCTCGAATCTGCGTTTAGCAGCTAAATATGAATCTCCAAGTGAGTCCAAGCTGAACTTAATGGGTAAGCGAACCAATACTCGCCCGAAGGTAAACGTGAATAATTATTTTTGAAATAGTTGGATATTCGAAGGAACATTCCAATCATCGGTCATGACTGAAGTTCCCGGTTGATTATCAGTAATCGTTTGAGCAGCAAGCAATGTTTGTTGAGTAATCTGAAGTCCGCGACTTTAGTACAAGATTGACTGAGTATCCATCTGTTGGAAAATTTGCATCTCCAATTCCAGAAACCGAAGCGAAGGATTTAGATTTAGGCAGTTGAAGTTGGTTTGCGAAGCGACTTGTGACGAAGTGAATCTGTGAGCCAGAGTCCAAAAGTGAGCGACAATGTACGAAAGTTCCGACACGATTCTTTACTAAAACAATTGCAGTAGCTAAAAGCACAACATCAGATGGAGATCGGGAAGCAGAGATGTCAGGCTGCGTTGGCAGCGTTGCAGTCATGGCATTAGCTTGGACAGAGTTTGGTATTATTGGCAATTCGTGACCATTAGCTGATGGTAAACGATTAATATGTAAAAGCGTGTGATGCTTTGAATGACATTTTCGACAATTACTAGATTTGCAGTCTCGCATCTGATGGCCTTTCTTTAAACAGTTTAGACATAGTAAAAGTTACTTAACTTCTTTCTGACGAATATTAGGCGAAAGATTTAAAAACCGTTGGCGATTATAAATCTAATTTTCAGCATTTCCAAAAAATACACAAACGCCTAGTAAGCTATTTGAAGTAACAAAGGATTTTCTTTGAGGTGTACCCACGGTTTTTCCGGATTTACCAAATGTTTCAGCTTGTGTTTGTAATGCATGCTCTACATTCTCGAGGGTACGACATCGATGTTCTAAAAATGCAGATAATGATTCCCACGATGGTAACTCGTTTATTGACCAACTTTCTTCCCATATTGCTTGACTTACTTTGTCCAACTTTTGTGTTAAAAATTGTACCACTATGCAGTCCGCTATTTGCTCTTTGGAGCCAAGTGACTGCAACGCACATATGTATATGCGAATTGACCTTGTCCGTCAACGCTCGCAGCTTGCCGACAGTACCATCTGCTTTGTCCATCCCGAAAATCTCCCTGATATGTGCCGGAAAAATAAGACGTTTATTATCAAACCGTTTAATGAGAAGATCTAATGCAATTTTATAATTAGCCTCATTTATTTCCAACGATCGTATGGTGTCAAGGGAAGCACAACTCAAACAGGAACGCAAATGTTGCAGTTTGTCTACACCACTTAGGTCGCCGTCCTTATCGATGACTGAGGTGAACATCGACTAGAAATTTGTCCACTCTATGTAGGATCCACTGAATTTGGGCAACGTTAATTGAGGCAAACGAGGTAACGTATAGCGGATAACTGTACTGAACCGTTGAAGAAACTAGTGGCACCCGATAATCCGTGCTTACGGTTTTAAGTTACGTTAGAAACGTTTTAGCTTAAATACCCAAATTTACCGTACCCAAATTTACCGCGCTTTCTAGAAATCACGCCACTATTTTACCACGAGTTTGATTAATCGATTGTTCACTGTAAAATATGTCCACTAATGTTACAGTAGCACGGTGGCGCACGAACCAATAGTTTGATAGTTAATGTTAAGTATAACTACGAGTATATCACCAATAAACACACACAGCGAGCACGTCGAATCGCGATATAAAACAACGACGATATATATTTACAAAATATTTATTAATATCTTAATATATAAAAATCACGTGTCACGTTGTTTGTTTGCGATGGACTCCTAAACTACTGAACCGATTTTAATGAAATTTTTAACACTGTGTGCAGTTTGGTCCAACTTGAACGATATAATAGTTTATAACTCTCCTTATAGTCGCATTATTTATTTATTGCAAATTATTTGTTTATTATTAGCAAAGAGCTATCCACCAGTTGGTGGCGCTAACAGCGGTATTGAGTAAGTGCGGTATGTTACAGTAGATGGCGCTACAAACATTAAAAACATTAAATGAAAATGCGTTGTTTGAAGTTTATGTTATTTGTGGTAAAGTTATACGAGTCTATGACTTCCAAAAAAAAATAAAAATTGGGCGGGGCGAAGTTCGCCGGGTCAGCTAGTAAATATATATAATACAACGAGTAGAAAGTGACGTCTCTGGTGGTTTATTAGGTGAAATGCTCTTGCGTTTGCAGGTATCGAATGTAAAAAGCGAACTATAACTAAGATGTTAGGCTTAGGCAAATCTAAGCTTAATTGTTCTCACATGTATGTATGTATAAGCATATTAAAGGATAAAGGCAAATGAGGAATTAGAATAACGAGTAATGCTGTGGTGGATATGCAAATTTAGAGTGACCAGATAACAATTAATATAAAATATTAAATATCTACAATGTTTTCTCACCACTGTGGGTGGAATATATGTGTGCGTATAAATTTAGTTAAGTTCAGTATAAATAATAACTTAAGATTAAATCTACTCATTATTGGTAGTTCCATAGTGAAAGGAGCTGCTCCGAACAGAGACTTTTCAGGTATTATTATGGGGGTGGCGTTCGTTGTTAGTTAGGCTTGAACTAGCTAACAGACCTTTCGTGTCCAAAAATGGGTTTAGAACTAAGAGTGAGCTTTTATTATCAATCAGCTCCGACTCTCTATGTAATGATATGTCGCGACTGAAGTAGCACGTTTGGGTTGATGCGATAAGAGCGACCATTGCTTTTTGTAAGTCTTGGGGCTCATCCAATATCATATGATAGGTGTGTTTCGACTTCTGGGGCAATTATGTTGCGCATTGCCGATTGTGGCCAAAAATCTGTGGATTCGGTTAACCATTGGGGGTCATTCCACCAGAGCGTGGTGGTGGCAACATCCAAGGGTTTGCACCCTCTTATACCTAGATCAACGGAATTGTCGGCTCTGGCTACATGTCGCCATGTGGCTGATCCTACTAGGTCAAGTATTTGAAATGTTCGACTGGTGGTGGCTTTTCTACCCGGCTAGAACTATTTTGGAATCGGACCATAGATATGATTTGTATTTTGCCATGTTAAAGTGGGTCCATGGAAACCAGCTTTGCTAGTAGCAGAGCGCCACAGTGTTCAAGTCGTGGAAGTCTTAGCGTTTTTAAAGGTGCGACTTTTGCTTTTGCCGCTAGTAGGTAGCTTGTGGTTGCGGTGTCGCTTTGTGTGCGCACAATGTATAATTGGCGAAAGCCATCCTGCTTGGCGAAAAGTTTTGCCACCGAAGATAAAATTTGTCTCTTTGTTATGGCGGATAATGCGGATATGGACTCAGTCGTGTATGAAAATTGGTTCGATATCGCATTCCATGGGATGCCGAGTGTTTTTTTTTGTACTTTCCTTTTCGAATATAAGAAAATTAGTATCTAAGAAATTGTCGTTTGGTATATTTTTTAAGATATTTGGGTGATTTGCTGTGATCTCTTTTAGGGGAAACCCTGCGGTGTTGAGAACCTTCGTCACTTGTGATAAGGACACGTATGTTTGTGAGAGGTTGTGGCTCCCAGACAGGATATCGTCTACATACGTTTATATTTTTAAGACTTGTGTTGCCAATGGAAACTCTGGCTTTATGTCTGCTGTCAGTGGAGTGTACGGATGGCTGGATATGGGGCACAGTTTACGCCAAAGGTAACTGTTTTCAATTTAAAGTCGCATAGTGGACTATTGGCAGATTTTCGGAAAACAATTAGGGATTTCCGGAGCTAGTGGATCTCGAGGCATTAAAGACAACTCTAACCTTTGTGGTTTTTTTGTCAGGCTTTACTACTGCATGATGTGGCAAGTAGAATGAGTAATATTTGCCTTTTAAGAATTTTTCGCATTTTCTCAATTGTGAATTGAGGTACTCGTCAACTTGAGTTGTCATTGCTGTGACTGGTTCCGCAACTAGTCCACTTAGGACCCATCTGAAAATGGTATTTTGCGCCGGTAGTGTTTTTGAAACTTTTTCAACACCTTCTAGTATAATTTGCGATTTTAAATCGCTGCCTAATAGAAGGTCTATTTGAGCGGGGGTGTTGCGGATGGGATCTGCTAATTTTAGGTGCGTAACCTTATGCCAGTGTTTGCTATCTATATGATAGCTTGGAAGCAGGTTGGTAAGTTGCGGTAAGACTATGGCTACTGCTTGAATGCGCTTATCCACTTGGGGAGAAATTAGGGTAATGGGGCAGATTTTATTTGAGTTTTGTACTACTCCCTAGACGCTAAGAATTATCGTTGTGATCCTTGGTCTATTGTAGACCATTGTGAAAAGTTGTCTTCGGTGTTATTAGGGCTCTCAATTTGAAAAGTTGTCCTCGTTGTTCGATGGAGATGACTGATGTGGGTAGTAGTACTACTTTGATTCTCGCTGTGTAGCGTTTGAGTTTTTAATACCTTTAAGCAGCATGGTGTCTCTTGAAAGCCGTAGCTCATTTGAATTTGCTTTCGCAATTATTACATAGACATATTTTTCGGATGTGAACGAATAATTTTTAAAAATAAAACTTCGATTTACTTGAGGTTATTAAATTTTTGCGTTTGTGATAATTTAGGATGGTTTATGTACACAGTCGTAAACATATCTCGGCCATTGTTCATAATCTCCGTGAAATATTTCTGTATCGCATGCTGTCACTTTAAGGTGAATGCTTGAACTTGGCTCTTAACTTTGAATTTGTGGCAGCTCTACTCTCGGTTATGGTGTAGGTGCAATTTCTTTAATTAATTTCAATTGATCGGAAATCATAGCTCCCGTTTCTCCGAGGGGTCAAAGCAGTTTTTGTATAATATAATTCAGATATAATTTTTTGTACTTTTAGATATTGTGTTAATTTAGATTTCTTGGAATCTCCGTTTATTTATGTCGGTATTCTGCTTTAGACGATTGTCTCATGTCTCTAATTGTCACAATCGTAATTAAGTGGTTCTGTTAGTCAGGAGTCTTATTTTGGTATTCTGGCAGATACAATATACTACTATACAGTACACTACTATATGTACAATACCACAATGAGACTCCTGACTAACAAAATCACTAAATTACAATTGTGACAATTAGAGACATGAGACAATCGTCTCAAGCAAAATACCGATATTAGTTACTACAAGAGGTAAAAATAAGAGAAAAAACAAATTAGGGGTATTCTCTTGCTCTTGCAAAACCCGGTGCACGGTGCAAGAATTGCAGATTTACAACGGCACAACAACAAACACACGCAGAAAAATATTTGCAAGGGCTGTAAAATATGACAGACCAAAACCCATGTATATTTGCGTGCAATGTCACGCAAAAATAAAATTGCAACCCTGTTGTAGTTGCCATTTTACATAAAGACATATTACGTCGTTAAATTGTTGAGAAAGGTAAATTTTAATTAGATTTTATAATTTCTACCCCTATTCTCCCAATGTACACTGATAACAATAAATTCGTGTGAAATCTTTATGATAAAAAGTTTATATTTTTGTTTTATACGCAATGTACCAAATAACGAACGCATATTTCGTTTTCCTTATTGCCGGTTCATATTATTTGTGCTATTAGTTTGTTATTGTTTTCTTTATAGTTTATTTATTGTTTCGTACTCGTTAGTATATACTTGTGTATACGACAGTGATCTGCAGTGAATAAGTTAAACACAACTTTGAGCCACTTGCGGAAAATTGAGTACGAAGCAAGCAAATTATTCAATTATGAGAGAGAGAGACTTTTGGCTTTGAGCTGCTTAGCTTGTATGAAGCATATATTCACAAGAGTTTGGTTATGAGCTCACAATACTTATGAATCCTTGCTTACGGGCCGTCTCGACAGGATAAAATCTATGTCTTACTAACTGGTTTTCCCTGCCTATTGCCTGTGGAGACTCCATATTGCTTATTTCTTACAATATATGGCAAACTAATTAGTTTACCATATATTGTAAGCAATAAGCTGTCACTTCAGCAGTTTGACAGCGCAGTTTTCATTTCTATGAAAATTTCGAAGAGACAACATATCCCATTTACACATATGCCGACGGCATTTTCATTTCGGTAATATGAAATTTAGAAGATCGAATATTAAGACGATTGTGTTATGTTATAAAAATAAAGTACATGTTCAAAATAACATTTTTTCAAAAAATTAATATTTAGTTTAATATTGTTAATTTACAGAAAAATTATGGAATGAGCGAAGTCTTAAATTTAATAAACTTATACAAGCATAAATAATCATTTCTCAATTTAAATTTATTAATTTAATTGGTATATAAAATTTATGCCAGAATTATTATATAGTAGTCCAAAAATATGAGTTCTTATTTTCTCAGAAATACATTTGTAAAAAAGGGATCTTCATCCTTTTCTTATTATCTTATTTTTCCCAAGAAATACATTTGTGAACAAAAGATCTTTACCCTTTTCTTATTATTTTATTTGTCCCAGAAAATACGTTTGTAAAGGATCTTTATCCTTTTTTTATTTTCCTCATAAAAGATTTAAACAGTTCAAGAGCTCAAAACATGCGCTACATCAGCTACCTACCCGACGGCATTTCGCAATATGATAAAATAAATTTTTCAAGAGCTCGAAGCATGCGCTACATCAGCTCGAACCTACCTATCCTACGCCTTTGCGCAAATGATTATGTTATGATAACAAATGCCCACATAAAGATTTGGCAATGGCAATAGCAATAGATTTGACAGTTAGTAAGACATAGATTTTATCCTGTCGAGACGGAGCGTTAGGATTCTCTGACAATTATGAATACAAAACACTTGTGAATATACGAAAACGCTCACTTGTGCGCAAGCCACTTGAGCCCTTAGAGCCGCAACGCTGTGAACCAAAAGCAAAAAATACATTACGAAAGTACTAAGAGTTACTATTATATTATTGTATAACAACAAAGACTTTGTAACTGGTTCTAATATTGACTGAATATAATGAAATGAAAAACTGGGTTTTCATATTTTGTATTAATTTTCCCTATTTCATTCATGTTATCACGTATAATATTACATTTTATTTTATAAAATTATAATTCAATTCCTTTCAATGGAATTAAAATTAAAAATAAAAATAACGCCAGTTTAATGGTATAAAACATGAATTACATGAATTATTAATAGAAAACAAAATATCATAATTCAATTCATTTCGGTAAAAAATAAAAATATTAAACATAAAATTTACTTCAATATTTATTTACATACATAAGATTTAACTCCAAAGATATATGTACGAGTATACTATAAGTATGTAGCTCCGAAATACATATATCCTTAGATTGAGGTATTGCACAATATTAGTTTCCAATATCATTGCATATTTTTGGTTTTTACGTTTCTAAGTTCTTATTGTCATATTAATTAGTCTTAAATATAGAATTCAGGAATATTATATTATCTACGGTTTTGGGTGCAAGGTCGATTTCTTTTATCAGTTATTAATTTGCTAAGGAAAATAAACGTTCAGACGCCGCACTACTTGCAGGTATAGTTAATATTTTAAGTGCAAGTTTTGATATGCGTGGTTAAGTTAGTTTTATGTTGCTTCCACTATTGAATTGCCTCAAAGTCATTATCAAATTGTACTCTTTCTGTAAAATATCGATCTATCTCATCTTCGATACGTTACTGCGCGTTGATGTTGAAGTAATTGGTGAAAATGGAATTTGTGGGGCCTCATTGTGTTCGGACGTGTAAAACTCAATTTTGCCTAATATCTCCTCAATGCAGAAATGCTTTACAGCTTCAATATCAATATCTCTCTGGTAAATGCTTAAATTTGCAAGCCATATATTGTCGATATATGTATGTAAATGTTGATATATTATGTTTAAAGCTGACTACTGCTGGAAAGTCTGAATGAACTCGCATGAATCGCATGTCGTTTTTAATCGAGAAATTGAAGGAAGTACAAAACATATTGACACAAAATTACAACCCCTGTAATTTGTTAGAAGTTGTGTCGAAGTATTGGCACAATTCTACTAAAGAGTTGACGATATTTACATTAATCACTAACAAACGACTTTGTTGGTTATTTGTTGATTATTTTCTGTTCAAATACTATCGAGAGTCGGCCAGTCCGAAATGGACTTAAGCATTAGCAAGTAAGAGTTCCATCGTGTGGGATAGTAACTTTTCAATGATGTTTGTAATACATATTAGATATTCGATGTTTTGAAATATTTTGCAAGGCTTTTGTAGTTGAATTTGGAATTAGGTCCTCATGTATATTAACATTTTCACCGTATTTCGATCCAATTTCTGCTAATTTTTTAAACCCAAATCCATCAACGGCAATAAAAGGGCGGCAATCTTCTATTATCCATTATGAACAGACATTGATAGCGCATTCCTTGTCTTGATGGATTACATTTCTTATAACCACTTCCTGTCCAGAAGTGTTATCAAAGCATTTGCGACGCATCAAATTACTTGTTTGCTTGCCATTAAACTTCAACAAATGCTTGCATTTTCGACAGTAAACAAACCCTTCCAATGTACTTCCGTCGCTTGGTTTTATTTCAGCAAACACGCTCCAAACTGCACTATTATTCTATTTTGATCAGTCATGATTTTTTAAGCCTTTGTACTCTGCACTACTTTAGACGTTGGCTATCAGCTACTCAGCTCCACTTTATAGCAGAAACAAGTATTAACAAATCCTCGCAATATTCACAAGATGATATTTACCAAAATTCTCCGAACAATGTATTTACTAAGACTCACGTTTCCGATTTTCTCACTCTTAGATCTTTGTACTGTTCAAAGTTACAAACCAAATTGAACTCGCATTTGAAAATCTTTTCCTCTTTATCGCTTTTCAAATAGGTAAGAGAAGTACTCGGACCGTCGCACAGTGGTCGGGCTTGTATGGAGCGAGCGGCCAAAAATACTTCTAGTGGAGATAAAAATTCTAAATTTTTTCCGAAATTCTATAAAAATATAAATAAATAAATAAATATAAAATATCGTTCACATTCAACTCACTCCTTAAGTTACACCCCCTGCTCGTAAGTCCCCATATCACAGAACAATGAATTTGTTTGTAATTTTAACAAGTACTAAGCATATTATTGTATAATATATTATTCTAAAAGATCATGCACATATTTATTTAAAATTGACTTCATTTTAGGTGGTATCTTTCGTTGTCCCGTTATGAAAGGATCCGATGAAAGGAGTAGACGATTGAGTAGGTCTTCATTTGTTGCTACTCGAGAAATTTTCCTTGTATGCTGCATACGAAATTTTTTTATGTCCTTATTTCTTGACTCAGCAGCTTCCTCCGACAATTCCCCAATCGACAACAGAGCGTTTTCAATTATGGATGGTCCATGAATTAAAATCTTATGAACAGTAGGCGGAAGGTAATACCATGAATATGTCCTTGTTAAATCAAAGGCTATTTGGAATGCAAATGTCCTAAATTTTTCAACATTAATTTTGTATCCTGAACAGAGTGCTTGCAATATTTTTGCACATCTTTCAATAAGGTCTTTATCTAGGCCTGTAATTTCCGAAGATAACCCAGGATTACTGAAGAATTGTCTGGCAGTGTTTCCATCATTCGATGTCCCACATCCACCAATCTTCGGCTTATCGACAATCAATCCCATTTTTAAGCGAAATTCTGTTTGAATTTTTCTTTTCCTTTCAATAACTTTTTGTTTTTCTTCGGCGCTTCGAACTTGCCAGACTTGTACATCAAATCTGTATGACAAATGAACAAAATATTAAAAAAATCGATCCTGATGAACTTGCCTTTCTAAACTTTTTTCAATATTGTTCATTTCTGTGGGCCTCGCGTTGCATATATAGCATTTTAAGGACGATGTTTGGGTAAAGGCATTACAAATTTTGCCATCAACCATTGTGAGCTGCAAAAAATGCTGAACACTTATTGTTTTATCACCTACAGTTATCTTCGTCGGAACAAGATTCTTAATTTTGTCTTTTAAGTATTTTTCCTCCTTGATACTCAATTCAGTTGATTCCTTTATAAATTGAAACCGCACAGGTCGACAGTATCGTGTGGATGCTGGTCGTGGGTTTTTCCATATAATTTTCGAAGCATCTTCAGTTACTAATAAGGCAAGAGGAACATGTGACGTGACAAATAAGTGGCTGTCTTCCAAACTATTGTTCGCCACTTTCTGCTTGTATTCACTGTATCCAGAGCTTTCGTCGAAACCCCATTTCCCTATAAGTTTTAGGTTGCAAACAGGATCGGCGACAACATCATGTAACATTATCCTGCAACTGCATGCGCTTTGTTGTGCGGTCCAATAAACTATGAAGCTCCACTTCTGCATGTGCTTCACTAATAGTAATGTTTTCCGGATAACATTTCTTTTTTTCTTTTAAAACATTATCATAGCTACAAAAAAGCTCTGTAGAAATTTTGCTATTAACAAACTCCCTAATGAGGATATATTGGTGCTTTGTTAAATTCGCTTCCATTATAAGCGAAATATCCTTGCAGGAGAGATTTTTTCTACAACAGCAGTAGAACGCAAATATTCAGCAGCAGACTCATCCAACTCAGCAATCCGTCTTCTCTTTGTTCGGCTTGAACACTCAGAGAAACTAATTTTGTGACGACCACGTTCAATATTATTTTCAGGTGAAGTGTGTAGATCGGAATTGAATGAAAACGATTCATTTTTCGAAAGCCAATCGGAATACTTTTCCAAAACGAATGTTTTATATCGTTTGCAGTCACTCCAAAATATTGCAATTCTCTTGCAGCAGTAATTAACGCGTTTTTCCCATTGATCCAAATATTCCGCTTTCATTATATAGCCATCATTCTCTATTTTCGATTTTACAGATTGAAATATACTTTTAATCGTTACTGGATTTTTACCAGTCACGGAACACCACTTATTATATATATAAATGCGGCTTACTTCGCATTCGTAAGAAGCTCCTATATAAAAAGTAAAGAATAATATAATTAAAAATTATAAATAACTTAAGAAAAGAAAATTAACAAATGAACGGAATCAAAAAACAACACAAGAAAACGCACAAAGACAATCACGGTATTAACAACACACACCACATAAAGCACAGTTACACAAACGAAAAAAATGCTCAAAAGCGGCGAGACCACGTTGTTCTTTTCAAGGTTACGCAGCGGCTAGCAAAAACTAGCAGCTAGAATTTTCTATGTATCATCTGTAAGTATTGGCTTATATTCCGATATAAGTTTGATCGTTAACTTCGATTAACTTCACAACTAAAAGTCTAAGTGAAAATTTTGTTTACGTATAAATTTTTAATACAACCCAATTTTACATTACATAAATTAAGTTAATTAATAAAAACTAACACAACATTTTGAGTACATAAATATAATTAAATATAATAGTTCATACCTTTATTTACAATATTAAATACTTCCATTATTCGTCTTATCTTTTTTTTTTGTTTTAATTTTTTGTTTTAAAGCCTCACTTGCACGTTGCTTACACTGCAGCGCATTGAAAACCAATAACATGTTTTGCTCTATGTTAAACAGTTATTCTTGCAGAGTACAGCCGGAACAAAACAAAAATAACGGCACATTAAAAAAGTTTGAGCTATTATGAGACAGTGTTGGCGCATTTTTAGCGAAAACTTTAACATGATTTTTTTTTTATTTTTGGCCTATGGGGGCGACCACTGTGCGTCGTAAGCACACATCTCATGCTCTTGCCTGACACAAAGCCCGCCAACATTTCTTGTTTATATAGTAATTCTTAGTAATTTTACCATGTTTTAATGTGATTTATTGTGCTAATTTAAAAGAAAACTGAATAAGAGGATAAGAAATAAAGAAGTTTCAGTTTTGTGGTTTTTACGAAGTCACTAGAATCACAGGTTTTGTTCCTTTTAAAACCCCTCCGCGTAGGTATAAACTTCAAGGAATCATCTACCTATGCTCTCCACTTTCTAGAATGTGAGATAAAGCTTTGCATCTAGGCTTAAGAAATAATTGAATAAAAGCATAAGAAACAAAGAAGTTCCAGTTCTGTAGTTTTTACGAAGTCACTAGAATCACGGGTTTCGTTCCTTTTAAAACCCCTCCACGTAGGTATAAACTTCAGGGAATTATCTACCTAAGCTCTCCACTTTCTACAACGAAAGATAAAGCTTTGCTTCTAGGCTTAAGAAAATAATTGAATAAAAGGATAAGAAATAAAGAAGTTTCAGTTTTGTAGTCACAATCACGCTTTTGGTTCCTTTTAAATCCCCTACGCGTAGATATAAAATACAATATAGTATTTTGAATTGGCAGGGAATTTGTGAATGTATTCATGGACAAAATATATAAATCCAAGTAAACATTTCATAATTGACTTTAAAGTCATTCGAGTAAAGATCTTATCAGCCTCTTTTACTACAAGATCAAAAATATGTTTATCATGATAATTTTATGTCAGAGGACATAAGACCTTTAGAGGAAAGATGTAAGATCTTAACAATTAATGAAACATGTGAATAAAAATAATAAAATACAATAGCTCATCATTTCTTTACTTAATTTAAGCTTTTTAAGATATTTTGTTTGTAGTAACTATCTATTTCTATTAACATAAAACATTTTCATAAAATCGAAGATTTGTGTAATTCTGACTCTAAACACGAATTTTACGAAGCTTGGACACAATAACAAGGACAAAAGCAAAAAAAGATAAAATTAGTATAAAATTTATTATTTCAAAAATAAAAAATATTAACACCTTAAGAGTATTCACATTTATTAAAGTACAAAAACTACTTGTTTAGATCATAAACATTCCTAGAAAAATTGATTTAGTTTGTTTTTTTCGTTGGAAAGAAGTTTAATAAGTGTTTATCAATAATTGAAAATAAAAATCATAGAACAAATTATAATTGAATGAGCAATAAAAAAAACGGTGTTGATTTTATAAATTCGAGAAAGGATCATTTTTGTAGAGAATTTAATGTCGTACAAAACCATACCAAGGGTTTTTTTATATTTAGTATTTTATCTATAACCAAAAAATGAATGAAAAAAAAACATTTTTTGACGAAAATTCTTATTTTTGCGAGCGTTAACTGAAACATGAAGATGAAGGGCTCAAATTTTGACACAATTTTTTTTCGTGACTCTCAACGAAATTTTGATATGGGACCGAAAAAAAATATTTTATTTACTTGGCACAGTCTAATGTATATTAGGGTGTCCGTTATTTACCAAGTTGGCTATTTTCACTTGGGTATTGTCAAAATCGTTTCTTTTTGACCTAAAAACAATTTTGGAGACAAAGAAACATTTTTTCGATGCCGTTTAACCCTGCCTAAATAAGGATACTTTTCCCATTTAATTAACATGGGATTTTTGCACTATTTAGCAAATAATTTTTATTTCGTACATAATACTCTTTAACTTACCAATAATGCTCAATTCTGCTTCTATTATGATCCCTTTAGACGAAGACATTTTCATATTGGCGCAAAAAATTTATTACATAACCTTGGAAGGGTCAAAATTTATTTGTATTGATTATTCTAATTATTTTGTTTAAAGTAATTAATTAGTAAATTTTTATTCTGAATTTCGTGTAAGATCTTTTATTTTAAACTTTCAATAATCATACATGTTATAAATGTAAATTTTAATACACAAATTATTATTGAACTTTTATCTCTTTCGTCAGGCATTCCTTAGCAGCACTTGGAAATTCATTTTTATACTCGTTTATTACTTGGAGAAGATACTGTTTTTGATTCTCATCTGTAGCTAACACAGTTATGTATGTTAACATGGCAAATGTTAACAATTGCTAAATAATAATAATGCGTAATCAGCAATAACAAGTAAAGCATAGCGGAAATGCATCTTTAGTTGCACAATATTTCCCACAGCAAAAGCCAAACGCTTGCATTAACATAAAAGCTCATTTTTCGGTGTGAAGCGGAAATCCAACACGCGCAACCCAAATAAGTCAATTCGGAGAATTGACAACATCAAGTCAGCAGTTGGCCAGTGCAACTTAGCTTAGATTTTAAGTAAATTAATTTTTAAGCTTTAGTTCTAGTTCTGTAACCAAACCATGAAGTAATAAATAAAATTTTTTTTAAAAGAAATTTACATAAAATTTCTTAACTGGCGCCCAACGTGGGGCCTTCGCTAGTCGCGTAAATCGATAAATACATTTCGCGGGTGTATCCGGATAATACTTACCACCCCATAGACGGCGAAGGCTTGGGCTAGGACTCAACACAACAGAAGTGCGGGAAAAGAGGCCCCCTAGTCGCAAAATTGCAAACGGTAAACGCGAGACGTTAGCCGCCTGCCCAGGAGAATGTTCCTGCTACTAGTGTAAGAACTAATTTTAAGAATCTATATTAATATTTTTACATATGTAAAAGGAAATTTTTTTTTTATAAAAAGTGAAACTGTTTAATGCAAAATTTTTCTTTTAAATATAAAAGTGAAACTCTTTAATGTAAAACAAACTATGCAAACGTGAACACACTCTAAGCTAGTGACATAATTTAAGAAAGAGAGCGTAATTCAGAAAAAATTAATTGAACTAGACGAGATAATATTATATCGAAAATAAATAAATAAATAAAAATATCGAAAATAAGCTAACTAAAAGTGAAATTTAAAGAAAGAAAATTAATTAAAAAAAAAAAATTAAGAATTGGAAAAGAACGTTTAATTGCGTATAAAAATTCCAGGGTCAGTTTAAAAAAAAAAGAGAACTTAAACTTAAATATATACAACTTATTAGTTTTAGACATCCTAGTTTTAATATACATAAATACGTATATATCTAAACAAAGGCTTGTACAGCCAATAACATACTAAAACCAAACCATATAATATAGCTTAATTCTGCGATTCCCAACACTAGGGACCCTCCAGAATAGAAAAGCCCTCCTTCCCAGAAGGAGTAATAAAAACAATAATAATCCTATTCATAATAAGGGCTCGTACAGCCGATAACTTAATACACATCAAATATAATATTTGCTTAATCCTGCGAATCCTACGGGACCCTCCAGGGTAGAAAAGCCCTCCTTGCTAGAAGGGGTAACTAAAATAAATAAAAAGAAAACAAATTAGATTCGTAAGATCAGCCAAAATTCAAGCCAAACTTTTAAACATATTTAAGAAATATGGCTAATCCTTCAAACCTAGTTCGACCACCCGTGCTCAGCACACTCCCTCCTCAACCAGCTCCTATCACCTCGAGCACATTTAACATGGACCAACTGACGAATATAATAACAGGGGTTGTAAAAAACATTTTTCAACAAGAAGGGCGAAACTTAGTTCAAGCCGCCCTCAATCCAAATGCGAATTTCTCAGATTTTTCCGATATTTCAATTGACTCTAACTTCGCAAATAACGTTAGCGAATTAGACAAGATACCGGACGTAGTGAGATGTCTCTGGAAACCCAGGGGAGTTCAACTCCTGGAAGAAGAGCGTAGATCAGATCCTCCAGATCTACGAACCACAAAGAGGAACCCCCAAATATTATGGGATCCTCAATGTCATTCGCAATAAGGTTGTAGGCAATGCCGACATTGCTTTGGAGTCGTATAATACTCCGCTCGATTGGAAGGCCATCGCCAGATGTCTGACGCTTCACTACGCAGGTAAGCGCGATTTGGGTACACTGGAGTACCAAATGACTTCACTTGTGCAGGGTAACCTCACAATCCAGGAATTCTACCAGCGAGTGTACTCTCACCTTTCTCTGATCCTTAATAAATTAGGATGCATGGAAGCCGGCGCCGAAGCCGTACATTTGTTAACGCGCACATATAGGGATAAAGCCCTTGATACCTTCATTCGTGGGTTAAGAGGAGACTTACCCAGACTACTTGGCATGAGGGAGCCAGCGGATCTTCCCCAGGCTCTCCACTTGTGTCTCAAACTAGAAAATCAAACCTTCAGGTCACATTATGCTTTGAGCAATAATAACAATATCAGCAGGAAACCACAAGAGTTGCGTCCACCACTACCTCCTAGAAGGATGAACAATGAGTTTTACCCCGAATTGGCATACATGCCCCAACCAAGGTTGTACGCAGCCACTCCACATAGACCACCGCAAATGAACTATCAAGTTCAACGCCAGCAACAGGCGCCCCAATATGCACAACAGCATTACAATCCACCACCACGTCCTTTGAATAAACCACAGCCACGTCCAGAACCAATGGACATTGACCCATCACTGCGAACTAGGAATATTAATTATATGAATAGGCCACGTATTAATGACCCTATTAACAAAAGACCTCCTCCTGGCAACCCTCCAGCTCCTGTGCCCCCTAATAAAATCCAAAGGAATTTCCATATAGATTCCGAACAACCCCAAGCTTACTATCCTACCACGACAATTGACGAGCAGACGAACGACAACTCTAGCCATTACGATGACGAATGTTACAGCGACAGAAATGATAGAGATCAGAACGATAGCTACATAGACACGACTGACCTACATTTTTTAGAATGAGTCACTCTTCGCTGCCCTATGTAGAATGCAGGCTGAAGAGTGGAGATATTGTGAAAATTTTAGTAGATACAGGATCTACGAAAAACTATATACGATCCTCTATTGTGCCCAATCCAATAAATAACGAAAGCATTTTTTTTGCGAAATCCATAGCAGGAGACATAGAAATCAAACAGCATACCTTTCTAAACCTAAGTATTTAACTCAGACAAAAAACTGAAATTCTACCTCCTCCCAACTCTGACATCATTCCATGGTATTATTGGGAACGATAGCCTTAAAGAGCTTGACGCAGTCATCCATGTAAAGAAGAACTTCATGGAGTTAGAAGGCAATACCAAAATTAAAATCAAGCAGCTAGCTTCAAGATGTGTTAACAAAATAAATATTAAGGAAGATAACTTGTCACAAAAACATCAGAAGGAAATTATTAATTTAGTCGAAAATTTTTCTAATCTCTTTACTGAACCAAACGATAAACTTACCTATACCACTAAAGTCATAGGAGAAATCAGAACGCACAAGGACACTCCCGTTTATACAAGGTATTACCCTTACCCAATGTCATTAAAAGGTGAAGTCGAAAAACAAATCAGCAAAATGTTAGACGATGGCATCATTCGACCATCAAGATCCCCTTATATTTCACCCGTTTGGGTTGTAGCTAAAAAGCCCGATCCCCAAGGCAATAAGCAATACCGAATCGTTATTGACTACAGGAAGCTTAACTCGATTACTGTAGCAGACCGTTACCCAATACCCCAAATGAATGAGGTACTATCCCAGCTTGGGAAAAACAAATACTTTTCCGTTTTGGATTTAAAGAGTGGATTCCATCAAATCCCTCTCAAGGAATCCGATATTGAGAAAACAGCTTTCTCAATAAACAATGGCAAATACGAATTCACAAGACTGCCATTCGGACTCAAGAATGCCCCTTCAATTTTCCAGCGAGCCTTAGATGACATTCTTCGTCATCACATTGGGAAAATTTGCTATGTCTATATCGATGATATAGTCGTTTTCAGCAACTCTGAAAAAGAGCACATTCTCCACTTAAACCAAATTTTCAAAACCCTTGAAGACGCAAACATGAAAATACAAATAGACAAATGCCATTTTTTCAGGGACTCGAGTAGAGTTTCTAGGATTTATTATTTCCTCAAAAGGAATAACAAAGAATCCCTCAAAGGTAGAAGCAATAGCTAAAATACCTTACCCCACAAATATTAAGCAACTTCGCTCATTTTTAGGCCTCTCCGGCTACTACCGTCGCTTTATTAAAGATTACGCCATGCTGGCTAAACCTCTAACCATACTTTTAAGAGGGGAAGAAGGACGTATATCTAAAAACAAGTCCGGCAAAATCAATATCGAATTGGATGAAGACGCAAAGGATTCCTTCAACAAAATTAAAAATTCACTCATGTCTGACGACGTCATACTTTCCTATCCTGACTTCAATAAAGAATTCCATCTAACGACCGATGCGTCAAACTTTGCAATTGGTGCAGTCCTTTCGCAGGACAAACACCCCATCGCCTTCATCTCTCGAACACTAACCAAAACAGAAGAAGCCTATGCTACGAACGAAAAAGAGTTTTTAGCAATCATCTGGGCTCTAAACAATTTCAGGAATTATCTATACGGTTCAGCCAAAGTAAAAATTTATACAGACCACCAACCCCTTACACAGGCCCTCAGCAATAAAAATAACAACTCCAAAATGAAACGTTGGAAAGCCACACTGGAAGAATACAATCATGAACTCCATTACAAACCAGGCACAACTAACGTGGTAGCCGACGCACTATCAAGAACGCCTCCCGAACCAATTAACGCCTTGTCAGTAACCCAGCATAGTGACGAGAGCTCATCCGATAACTTAATTTGGCATGTAGAATCCCCAATTAACGTTTTCAAAAACCAAATCTTCTTAAATTCAGGCCCAATTTCTACCTATCAATTCAAGATAGTATTCCCCAGAGCCATAGAACACGTTAAGGAACCTCTCCGCGAACTACTGTTTCAATTTGGCGTACCAGAAACGGTAGTTATAGACAATGAAACGTCCTTGAATTCAGCTTCCATTCGATTTTTATTGGAAGTACCCTAAATATACAAATTTTTAGAACACCACCTTACGCAAGTTCCGTAAATGGTCAAGTAGAGCGATTTTACTCGACCCTCACAGAAATAATGCGCTGATTAAAAGCAGAGCGAAGTTTCACCTCATTCGCCGAACTCCTCGATAACTCCGTCTACGAGTACAATTTTTCAGTCCACTCCTCCACAAAGAAAAAACCAATAGAGGTATTTTTCGGGAGAAGAATCTCCACAGACCCAAGCCAATTTGAAAGAGCTAGGGAAGAAATTATCTCGGAACTAAGAAATAGACAACAAAAAGATCTTTCCTACCATAATAAAGCCCGTCATCCAATTAAAACATATGACCCTGGAGAAACAATTTACGTTAGGATAAACAAACGACTAGGAACCAAAATATCTACAAAATTTAAAAAAGAGGTAGTAAAGGAAGACAAAAATTCCACCGTCTTGACAGAATCAGGAAAAGTAGTTCATAAACGCAATATAAAAAATCAAAATTAAAATTTTTGTTTCCAGACTGCTCCTTATTTACCTAGTATTCGCATCAATAGACATTTATGACTACTTCGCGGCACAAATAGTTACGATAAATGACGGACTAGTAAAAATCCAGAATGGAGACTTCAGGCTAATACACATAATCGACCTCAACAAGTACGAACAATTTCTGACGGACATGTACAGATTCACCTCTTCGGACATACCCAAGGACACAATCCTTTATCCCATCCTAAAACACGAATTAACCCAATCTCTTCAAATTTTAGATACAATAAACCTGTCGAAAGAAGACAGAAAAGATCCATAAATAGTTTAGGAACGGCTTGGAAATTCATAGCCGGAAGCCCCGATCACGAGGATCTGGATGTAATAACCAAAAATCTTAATGAAATTGATAAAAACAATAATAAACAAGTACTAATTAACAATATTTTTAACGAAAAAATTAATAACATTAGCATGATAGTAAATAATCTTCTTAATAAGATAAGGAAAGATACTTATATAGAAAACGAGACTATTATAAATTTACAAAATAGAATTAGATTAATAAAAGAAGAGTTGATTAACATTAAATACGCCATACAGTGGGCAAAGAAAGACATTTTAAACACATTATTGTTAAATAAAAATGAAATCGAAATTGCATTAGAAAATTTAGAAAATGACGAAATACCTTTCAAAAATGCTGAAGAAGCACTAGAAATATCAAATATAAATGTAATTAGTCAAAATATGACAATATTTTACATAAAAATACCATTAACTAACGGGTGATTTTTTTGAGGTTAGGATTTTCATGCATTAGTATTTGACAGATCACGTGGGATTTCAGACATGGTGTCAAAGAGAAAGATGCTCAGTATGCTTTGACATTTCATCATGAATAGACTTACTAACGAGCAACGCTTGCAAATCATTGAATTTTATTACCAAAATCAGTGTTCGGTTCGAAATGTGTTTCGCGCGCGTGTTTTGTTCAGCGATGAGGCTCATTTCTGGTTGAATGGCTACGTAAATAAGCAAAATTGCCGCATTTGGGGTGAAGAGCAACCAGAAGCCGTTCAAGAACTGCCCATGCATCCCGAAAAATGCACTGTTTGGTGTGGTTTGTACGCTGGTGGAATCATTGGACCGTATTTTGTCAAAGATGCTGTTGGACGCAACGTTACGGTGAATGGCGATCGCTATCGTTCGATGCTAACAAACTTTTTGTTGCCAAAAATGGAAGAACTGAACTTGGTTGACATGTGGTTTCAACAAGATGGCGCTACATGCCACACAGCTCGCGATTCTATGGCCATTTTGAGGGAAAACTTCGGACAACAATTCATCTCAAGAAATGGACCCGTAAGTTGGCCACCAAGATCATGCGATTTAACGCCTTTAGACTATTTTTTGTGGGGCTACGTCAAGTCTAAAGTCTACAGAAATAAGCCAGCAACTATTCCGAATGGACCACCTAAGACGCAGCCGCGGTCAACATTTAAATGAAATTATCTTCAAAAAGTAAATGTCATGAACCAATCTAACGTTTCAAATAAAGAACCGATGAGATTTTGCAAATTTTATGCGTTTTTTTTTTTAAAAAAGTTATCAAGCTCTTAAAAAATCACCCTTTATTAAGGAAGATTTTCAAAAAATGATTATAAGACCAGTTGTAAAACAAAACAAAATTATAATTAATGTCGAATTTGATAAAATATTAAAGGGTACAAAAGATACCTATAGAGTTAAAGAAGAATGTAATAATTATAAGAAAATTGAGATTTGTAAGCAAACTCAACTAGTAAATATAAGTAATAGTAGTTGTATACCTCGAGTGGTAAATAGCCTAAATTCATCTTGCACTGTAACAAACGGCCAACATATCCAACAAATCGAAGAAGTAAAACCCGGCACCATATTACTTAATGGCTTCCAAGGAGTAATAGATGCTGACGGAATGCAGAAAAATTTATCAGGGACACACCTTATTAATTTTCATAACTCAACGTTAAAAATAAATCATCAATTTTACATTAATTACGATTTGGTTCCACTGCCGGCAATCCCAGCAGTCCTGCAACCAGCACCAATCGAAAGAAATCGAATTGAATTACTTTCTCTCCAGGCCTTAAAGGAGTTTCATATTGATAACAAACGAAGAATAAATCTTCTGAAGGCAGCAACGATATCCAATAGCTCCCTTTCACTTGGAGCCGTTGCAACTATCATTCTCGGTATAATATTTTTTCGAAAATTCTGGAGAAAGCACCAAAACAGAATAATCATATCTTCAAGCCTGGACCTTAACCAGATGCCCCCAGCGAATATTGATCCTAAGGAGATCAAAGATCTTTCCAATGATCAAAATACTTACATCAATTTTAACAACCTTCCCTATTTTTGATAGGCTCTCGGGACGATCGCTTTTAAGAGGGGAAGTGTTAACATGGCAAATGTTAACAATTGCTAAATAATAATAATGCGTAGTCAGCAATAACAAGTAAAGCATAGCGGAAATGCATCTTTAGTTGCACAAATATTTCCCACAGCAAAAGCCAAACGCTTGCATTAACATAAAAGCTCATTTTTCGGTGTGAAGCGGAAATCCAACACGCGCAACCCAAATAAGGCAATTCGGAGAATTGACAACATCAAGTCAGCAGTTGGCCAGTGCAACTTAGCTTAGATTTTAAGTAAATTAATTTTTAAGCTTTAGTTCTAGTTCTGTAACCAAACCATGAAGTAATAAATAAAATTTTTTTTTAAAGAAATTGACATAAAATTTCTTAACTTGTATTCTTGAGTCAATTGTACAGCTCTCTCTGCTACATCATTAACAACTTTAATATTCTTAGCAATCTTTAATCCTTTTAAATAATCATCATTTTCATGCCAAGTCTGCACGTCAAGTTCCAAAAAGCTCGTATTAATATCAAATCTCTTAAAAACGTTCAAAGTATTACAATTTACAAAGTAATCAATTTCTTTAGTTTGTAAATTTTTTATATCACTATCATTGTTTACAAAATACTTTTTGGGACAACCAAATTCATAAGCAGGATCCAAGGTCAAGGCTTTGCGTTTGATAGGGACTGATATATTTTTATCAAAAAATGAGAGTGCCACCACCTCTGGGCTCAAGTACCATAAATGGTTTTTAATTTTTTTCAAGACAGCTTCAGATAAACACTTATCAATAGTTCTATAAGAATAAACTGCTTTCAAAAATTGCAAATCTTGGTTCGGAGCCGCTGTAGCAAGAGGTGCAGTATACCAAAATCTCACATATATAAATACCACGAATAAACAAACCTCCAATAAACTTTTTTTTTTCTTCTGGTGGTAGTTCAAAAGCATCTCGAAAAACGTAAATTTTTAATGAGTAAATGGGTTTCGACATCCAACGAGCGTGATGGAAAGCTACAGGTTTATAAAAATGAATACTTTGATGGTCGACAGTACCAAGAAATATTCGGGACAATTCAAGAAGCTCTTTGTAATCGTCGCGGGGTAAAACCGTATTTAATAAATTTTGGATGTTTTGATCTATTTCGTCAACTTGATTAATCAATTTTTTATGAATTTTATTTCCCTCTAATCCATCTTTATATTTATTTTTATCTATTGTATTCCAAGAAGTCTGAAACTTTTTAAACAGAGGGACGTTTGGTCCAGTAGTACCTGGTAACTTTGAAGTAAAAACACTCGTAAGAGTTAGCTCAAATATGTGATGTCGACACGGTAGCCATAATAAATCTGTATCCAGCATTTGTTCCAATAATACTGCCGCTCCATTATTGCAACCTAGATTAGAAGCGGTTGTATCGCAACACAGTGCCTTGATACATTCGGTTAAGTTCAAATTATTAAGAACACTATAAATTTCTTCAGCTTGAGTTTTTCCTTTTCCGTCAGGTAAAGCAAGAACGCTCAAAAGTTTTTCAGCCCCATTATTACTAATTAAAATAGGTACGCGATCAAATTGCTTACACCAGGGATGGGCATATTAGCCCTCAGTGGCATTTTGCCCGTGCGGACACGAGTGCACATTTTGAGGGCTAGGTGAGGGGATCATCGCGGGGAAACATGAAGAGAGAAGTGAGCGCAACGTATTTTACCACTACATATTTACAAATGAGAGCAACGTATTTTCTCACACCATGTTTACAAATGAGAGCGCACGCATATATGGGAAGTTGCACTGTGGGTAATAATTATAAAATTGCCTAGCAATTTTAAATTTCTTTGTAACTACTATAAATTTATAAAATGTAAGACAAATAACAAAAAGTATAATAAATATTTGATTTTAGTAATCATTTTTTTTAATATGTCTTTATATCAGCATTTAATTTTGTTTATTTGGAATAATAAATTATATGTTTGGTTTAATCTCATTTGCTATAGCTACACGCATTATTGTACCAAAATTTAAATCAGATAACCTACTTCTTATTTTAGATATAATTTTCGAAGTAAAAAGTCTCAAGCCAGGTTATTTCTTTAAACTTCTTTATAAAAAGTAATTTCGGTAATAACTTCAATTTATGAACCACTGTTTCTTCAAACACATATGACCAAATGAATCTTATAAGAGCGCAATGTAAATAATTACCCAACAACCCTTCTACCACCTGCCAATCGTAGAATTACCAACGACATTTGGTTTTCTGCAGGGTTGCCAGGCTCGATATATAGTGCAGTAATTATAAAAATTGTCTTCAATATATTTGAAATTTTCTTAAAATAACTCAAATTCAGAATCAATGCTATTATTTGCAAATATATAAACTAATTTTAATAGTTTGATTTCAGTTTTGATATTATATATTATGAAAAATTATAATTGAAAACTTAGATGTGTACAAAACTACATATGCGTATTGAATAATGGCAACATTGTTCGAATGAAAACGAGAACAAAACGCTTGCCGCAGGTAGCGAAATGAGAAGATGTTTCTGCCATTAGCGTTTTTATTCTATTTGTGTGCTTAGCCACTCTCAGTTAATAATGCCATACCGCTCAAATATATTTTTATTTGATGATTTCTTATATTTTTGAAAATATGTGTTCCCTTTCTATAGCGCAAATTATTATTTTAATACATTTCCAGAGGCAACTTAGATTTTTAAAATTTAACAAAACAATTATAGAAAAAAACCTCAATTCTTTGAATATTTTGATAAAACAACCAAACTGAAAATATCACAAATCATATATTTATATAAGCATTTTCATTAAATGGAACTGCACTATGTTTAAACACAATATATATAATGGTCATAAGTATCTTTTTTTAAACATATATGCAGATATGCATATGTACGTATAAAAGCCCACAACTTGATAAAAGTTTTCCCAATTGTAACTAAAATGAATTTTTACAACTGGCATCACCACCATTGACTGATCTATCACATGTACAGTGGTGTGAACAAAATAGGAACAACCATAAGGTGTTGTGAAGTTTTAAAATATGATGTTTTCTTATTAAATAAAATTGTTTTTAGATGCAAGTATAACTTATATATTTTTTCCTAACAGTGATTAGAATTTCTCACCATGCAAAGGTAAATAAAAACAAATTTCAATGCGAAACTATAAACCCTGCAAATTATGTTTACCTCTTTTTGTTCACACAACTGTACAATTCCGATATGAAGTAAACTTCCGCTCTTTAATTTGTGTACAATGTCAGTATTGCCGCAACCACTCTGCGATGAACATCAAGTTACGGAGGAATGTAATTGATTTTTTTTCGCAACTTTTCTCAACTTGTTATGCCCTTCTCTCCGTAAACGGATATTCCCCTCATCTAGCCCCCGTGCGCACTTTGCTAACTTTGCGGACTAAAAATGTGCCCATCCCTGGCTTACACGAAACAGTATCTGGTATAAGCTTACCATCCCAATGAAGAACAGCTGCAGTATGCTGGACGTCACCAAATAATTTTTGAATTTCTAAAGCTTTTTGTTCTTGAATTTTTTTTCGCTGTTCATTAAATGATGTCTTGTTCAAAATTAGACTATTGGTATCAAATTCTTATGCTTCAGATATTGCAGATATTATACGGACAGAGACTTTACAATTATCCAATGTAGCGACAACGTTCTCTGTCATAATATTAATAGTTCCTCGCATATCCTTCCGATTATAATATCTTCCACCTAGTTCAAATTCTGATCGTTGACTTAAGGGTGAAGAAAGAGTTAATGCTTCCCCACTAGACGTTGCTCCACCCGCGCATGTCAAACTCAACGGCAAATGGTTTTCTGATAGAAAATCAATTATGTTTTATTGTTAAATTAATGCACTCAATAGATAAATCAACGTAATGATTGAGTTCAAGTCTAATACCTGAATTGTCTCTTGATAATTCAGAATCAGGTTAACACTTCTATGGACCGATTATCATTTAAGTGGATTATCAGAAGTTGATACTTCAGTAGGGCGATAATCATCCTGTTTCTCTGAAATACCATATATATTGAATATTAAGTCACATAAAAAAGTAAATTCAAGTATTTTATAAACGTTTCATTTATTAATTGACTAATATTTATTTTATAATGATATTTTATTGATATTACCAGATAATTCAATTATATTTCCTCGTTGATTGCCCGAAAAATTCAGATGAAATTGTCTTTCTGATCGTTGATCGATTAGAAAGTTTATTATATCATTGCTGACCATTTCAAAAACTCTACCGTGAGCTATGTCAAATAAACTTTCTAATTTGATTGAAAACTCGTGCTCTTTTTGTTGATTTGATAACACACCTGCAATTTTATGCACATTTCTGTATTCTTCATGCAATTTTTCTAATTTTTGAATACATCGTTTGTCATCTAATATAAAAATACCAGCAAATATCCAAAATTTTTCAACTTTTTCAATAGTTATTTTACGTCCATCGTACACTGTTGTTTTGATCTTTTTAGTATAATAAAATAGTATCCTTAAAACTTGTTTATTAGTAGGTAATTTATTACCATTTATATCATCCGTAAGATTCTCCAATAAAAACATCGGTTTTCGTAAATTTTTTTCTAAACTCATGATGAAAGTTCTTAATTTTCAATAGATTGGAGCTCTCGATGTTAGAAAGATATTTTTAGCTGGATACCAAATCAATTTTTACACTTTCTATTCATTGCACTAGTCACATCAACTTAACAATTAAAAATTCAATATTATAACGTGAATTAAGAATTGTACCGTTTACTATCCAAAAATGGAATATTGCTGTCAAAAGAACCACAACAACAAAAAAAGACAATAAGTAAAAATTTAGTTTGTTGTTTTTTATTCGCTTTAACGACCATCCGCTAGAGGTCACGTGTCCAATATATCTGGTTCTTTTATTTATTTTGTGTTGGTAATAACCATATGACCGTACTTAAATTTGAACTATAATTCCTTCATAGAATCACTGTAGAAACTTTAAATGAAATTCAGAATAAAAATTAATTAGTAAGTAGTTTAAGCATAATAATTAGAATAATCAATACAAATAAATTTTGACCCTTCCAAGGTTATGTAATAAATTTTTTGCGCCAATATGAAAATGTCTCCGTCTAAAGGGATCATAATAGAAGCAGAATTGAGCATTACGGACAGTGCCAGACTAGGGATGGCAAACTCGATTCCGATTCTACTCGAGAATCGAGTTTTCTCGTAAAATACTCGAGTTTTCGGAATCGATCTTCAGTAGTCGGAGTCGATTCAGAATCGATTCTTGACATTCGACTTTACTATTAATTAAGTGACCAGTTTCAAGTTATAAGCTTAGTATCCAGCTCTCAAGAAATGTAAAAGCTTCATATAAAAAAAAACGCTTAAGAAACAGTCAAGAAACTTTCCTGCGATAAATTTACTGGTAAATGTTCAGGAGAGCGGCTTTTCCGAAAACGTGCGCCAATTTTCACAGGAAATGTCTTAAAATACTCGTTTTTAGTTCTACTTTACGAATATGTATATTAACGCCAGATCACTTAAATATGCTTCTGTTTTTAAGATCTGTCCCGGAAAATGCATGGTTTTCTTAAACTGACAATTAGCTTATTGTTCTTTTACATATATTAAATTTATTTAAAAACTTATTTTATTAAACTTCTTTAAACAACTTGAATTATTTAAAAAAAATTTAAATGAAATGTAATGTTCCCTGTACCTTATTTATAAACAAAACAATATAATTGTTTTTAACTATTTTTGTGTTTTATTTAATCGATTTGAATTACTCATTCAATTTATGCCTTGTGATTTAATAAATAAATTTTTGTCCTTTTAATTTAAAATCGATTAGAATCGAAAGAATCGATTTTTGCCCCCGGATAATCGATTCTTAGAATCGGAAAATATAGAAAAATAGTCAGAATCGAGAATCGATTCTGTAACCAATTTTGACATCCCTATGCCAGACACCTCACACCAACATGTCGCGACAAGTATCTGTGAAAGCACGATTGTGCTACTGTATTCAACTTCGTAGGCAAGCAAAGCAGAATTTTGCAATCAGTTGACGCTAGAATAACCAACACAAGCATAACGTGCACACAGTCACGTTGGACAACACTGATTTATGGTGATTAGTTTTAAATTTACAAATTTATAAGTTCTTAAAAGATCAAGCAGTCGCATATGTATATAATGTATGTATGTGTGCATATAAACAAATATGACAGACCATACGCATAATGTTTGTAAATTTGTCTACATGCAACATATGTATGGAAATATGTACACTGAATGCTTCATGCGAAATCTCCATTGACATGGACAACCACGTTTGTCAAAAAGTCAATGTGTCGAAGAACAGACGAGACGACAACAGTGTGTTGTTGGTAGAAAATACAAGCTGTGCCGAAAAAATAAGCGAACGATCGCCGATTGTCACCGCTTCCCTTGCCACTGTAACAGCTTCGGCAAGAAACTTGCGTAAATATGTGTGAAGATGTATGAGCGTGCATACATATCGACGCAGACTTTTGCGAGCTTCGGAAAAAAATTTTAGAATTGACAAATATTGCAAATCGACAACTGATATGTTGCCACTTTTGTCACTCCGTGTTTTTCTGTTTGCTTTTATGAATGAAGCGAGTTTGTCTGTTGAAAGTGCGCTTGCGTTCATGAATGAAAAAGTTGTTGTTGTGTGTTCTTCTATAAATGTGAAGGCGTAGAAGTATGTACATATCGCTCATTTGCTGCAAGACCGGCATAAGTAAAAAAATCGATTCTCCAGAAAACGCGTTTAAAGTTTTCAACTGACTAAAACCTTACACGGTGACTCCAACCTTACACCTCTTCTCAAGCGGATCATATAAGAGGTATTCATATGAATTTTTCACTCAACATGAAGTATGATATAACGAACAATTCTGCAGCATTAACTCAAAAATCACGTTTTATGATTTATGCCGGTCTTGCAGCAAAAGAGCGATATGTTGTGTATGCGTTATTTGTTTGCTAATGTCATACGCACATATTTATGTATGTACATATGAGCAGCGCGCACATGCTATTTCTGATAAGTGATAATATGATTGCAGTGATAAAATGTACGATTAATGTACATTTATCACTATTGTAATATATTTAATTTTTTTTAATGATATTGTGATAGTTTTTTAATATACCTATGTAATGAAGTATACATATAAGTATGAATATCTCAAATACAAGAACTAATTAAAAAATAGGCTTTATTTTCACATTAACTACGACTGTTGCTTTGAAAAAGTAATTTAATTCAAATTTATTCAATTGCACATATATTCATTAATATGCACAAAAAGAACTCATATGAATACACATGCTTGCATATAAACGTATAAAAATATAAGCAAAAGAGGGAACATACATCTGTTAGAGCAATATATAGTTTTGAGTATAATTTTTATTTCACGCTGAGCTCTGTTCAAGCGAAAATGTTAAAACTTCTCCTGCCGAGCTGGCAGTGCTGAAACTCTCTCATCTCGACCGATTTAGCCAAAAATATTTTTACGATCTCCGCGCTGTGAACCTTCTCTATGATAAACGTTCTCTGTCAGTAACATCCCTGCCAACCATGAGCGGGTTAACCAGTTAAACAGTGGGTAGTTTACTATAGGCCACGTGAAGATTCTACTACCCCTACCCTACTTTTCCCCTCACACGTAGGTATACGTGTGATTATATACATATGTCTGTTGCGCTCATTCAGCAGTGTTATATATATAAAGGGTTTCATTTTTTGATTCCTACTTTTAAAATTTCTTAAAATATCAAACAAACTTTTTAATTATTAAATTATTAATTTTATTATTTTTAATACATATTTACATAAATTTTATTATAATTAAATAAATTCAAGCTAACATTGTTATTTACACAATATATTTAATTAAAAAATAATAATTATTATCTGAAAAAAGATTATAAAAGACAAATACCTGAAATAAAATAAAGGTTATTAATACCTGAAAATAAATAATAGTTACATTGAATTTGTTATATCTAAAAGAAAGAAAAAATTAATTAAATAAAAAATAGTGATAAAATCTGAAAAGAGAGAATAATTAAATAAAAATAATAATAACATCTGAAAGAAAAGTTAAATTTGGGTTGTCAATTTCGCTAGTTGGCGCCGAAAGCGCGTAGTTCTAGTTTTATTCGTCGCATCGGGTCATACTATACATTTTTGGGAACCTCTTTTTACGCGCTAACACGTGTTTGATTGATTGTCGTTTCTTTTAAGTCGTTCGTGAGTTATAGCGTCGCAAACATGGAGCAAAATAAAGAGAAAATACGGCATATTTTACAGTACTGCTACGATAAAGGCAAAAATGCATCTCAAGCCGCCAATAAAATTTGTACAGTTTACGGACCCGATACAGTTTCCATTTTCACCGCACAACGATGGTTTCGTTGTTTTGACAACCCAATATTATTTGATCATTAAAATATAAAACAAACATTTGTTTTAACATATTAAATTGCATTGTGCAGGCCGCCTTAAACGCATAAAATACATATGTACATATGTGTGTACTTATTTTTGCGCATTATATTGGACTGCGCAGTCCAATTTCAAAGTATACACACTTTTTCCATATACTTACTTAACAAGTTATATTCCAATTCATTCTGATTTCCAATCGTATAAAAAAAAATAATAAGTAACAAATAATTTAAAAAAAATCACATAAAAATCATTCACTTACCTTCTTGTTGTGCGACCCTCCTTTACGATGGTACGATCACGAATGATGCGCGTCTTTGAATCGTTTTTTTTATTATCCATTTAGGGATTTTCTTGTGTCAGTATTGACAATTATGTTTTCTCCTTCGCAGTCATTCAAATAAATCAAGAAATGAAAGAAACTTTTTTTCATTGCATTTAGGTAGACAAAAAATAACCCAAAAATGTGCGTTGGTGTTAGTGCATAGAGAAAAAATGTGTAGTTGTATTGAAATATTTGACACAAGTGGGTAGCCGTGGTTGGCAGGGATAATGTGTCCGCACTGCTCTATATGTACATACAATGTGTACATGCATAAGGTTGGTACGCAGCTCTCAAGTAATTGCTCAAGAACAAAAATACATTATTTCTCAAGTAATTTTGACAGCTGGTTACGCATTGTGAATGATCCACATTAGAAGAGCAAGAGAGAATAAACAAAGTAAACAAACTTTGTGCGTATGTATGTGTATGGTAACACAAATATTTTCATTGAGATTTAAGGAATGTTGTTGATGATTGGTTGGTTTTATACAACATTTCAAAATGGAATATACTTTATAATAATGATTTCAACTAATTTAGGATGAATTTCACGATTACTTCGAATTTCCTTCAAGAAACAATTGTTGATTTGATGTTTCTTCGCAAAACCAGGTTTGCCATATTCACATTTTATTGAAAAAAAGTATTAAAAATTAATACTAGATTTCTTGAGAGCTGCGTACTAGCACAAGTAACTTTATCGCAGGAACGTTTCTGGACCGTTTCTTAAGCGTTTTTTTATATGAAGTTTTTACGTTTCTTGAGAGCTGCGTACTAAGCTATATGTGCGTATGACATTCCCACACAAATAAATCATACACAAGTCTACATATATACTAGATACATATCTGCGTAGACATGTAAATATGTCGCCCGCATAAACTACAAATATTGTTCTACAAAAACAACAATCGTCTCAAATAATATCAGCGGCGTCACAAGTCAATATGACAGCCAAATAGTCGATGCCCATATTTGTAGAAAAATACGCAACAACAATATTTTCATTCATGAACGCTAGCGCACTTTCAACAGGCAAACTTACTTCATTTTCCCCGAGCATGCCTTTGCCTACAAGTGTCTTTTCGCAAATGGCAAAAGCTAAAAATCATATATTGAACAATTTCTGATATTTGTATGAGAAAAAAAAGTGACAACCCCGCAAATATAAGTATTCAAATATATTAGAATAAAATTGACAACATAGAGTATTTGTCGATTTTCAAGTCAAGAAATGTGTCAAAGAAAATATTCAATATTCCTCTGATATATGTTTACAGTGCTACTCCGCTCAAATGCTTATAACTGCTTATATCTTGTTGCATTTCAGACACGTCAGTCTTTCGACACATTGATTCTTTGACAAAACGTGAGCGTCGGCCATTGGATGTCCGGGTCAACGGAGATTTCGCGTGAAACAATATATGTACATATTTATATACATACAAAGAAAGTGTGTGGACAAATTTACAAACATTTTGCGTATGTTTCTTTCTGTTTACATGCTCCCATAATTGCATACGTGAATATCTGCGATCACTTGGTCTGTAAAGTTGACCATGTACTACGTTAAATGGTGTGCAGGGGCAGGTTATAGTGCCAATGAAGAACATGTTGATGAATATTTTCGCAACCAAGCTTCTTTCGTAATATTATTTCAAACGTCTTTAAACTATTTTTATGTAATTATTATGTTTGTATATCCATTGGCCTTGTCGTATTAAAGTAAATGAAAATTCTCGACAACAAACAGTCGAGGGTGTTCATTTACTTTATTTTTATCTAATACTTTTAGCCACTTGACTAAAATATGGAAGATTACAGAAGATGAAACGTTACTTACAAATACAACTTTAATTCGATGCGAATTAACTGCAACGAAAAAATAACTTCCTCATTTAAAGCATATCTAAGGAAAACCATGATTTTCTTACAAGATGTTTACTGACACTGTAAAGTGCCAATTTATAGTAATTACATACTGCGCATTATTTGCACAATTGACCCTCGGAAACATAAGTGCTATTTGCAAAGACACAAAAATTAATTAATTTAAAAAATGGAACTGAATAATCGCAAAGAGCAAAACATTGCATCATTTAACAGAAAATAAAGTCTGAGAGGCTTATTTTATGCGGCAGAGTAGCGTTAAGCGTGCGATCAAATTTGCCTTTTTCTAGTTTTAGTTTAGGGGGTGATAACATATTCGTGTTTTGTGTAATTGTATTATTTGTTGTAAACAAGTGCTTATCGTGCGGCCTATGCATGCCTATGCATGTGTATGCATGTCTTGCAATCGGGTATGGTGTGGTATGAGTTCAAAGTCTTGTGTTCGATACTCTTGTTTATTTGATTACGACAGATCTGGCTTTATCAGCGTTTCTCATATATGTACTTGTGTATAAGTGTCGTTGATACTGGTATTAACTCTCCTCTCTCTTATAAAACAAAAAATAAAATGTCCTCATTTTTATAATGTAAAGGTGGCTGTGAGTTGTTGAAGTTCGTGTAGTTTCTTTCTTTCTTGAGTAACTTATCGTAGTTTGATTAATTTGAGTAGTGTCCAAATTATCAGGATTGTAATTCCAAAGGTTGTGATTGTGTAGCATAAAGTTTGGATCGGGTGATCCTCAATTGGAATGAGTAGTTTATGTAACTTCCGGATATTCGTAAACTTAGTTTCTTCATTGGAGTTGATTACTGCATCAATTGTTATGGTGCCTTCATGTTGGATTATCTGCTTTATTGTATCCTGTATGTTTGTGTACTTTCGACCATTTATTTTAATGGTGTCATTAAACTGGATAAAGTTTACTCCTGAGATAGTTTCGTTATTAATTTCATATTTTCCATCTAATATTATATTACCATAATCTAATATTGTGATATTTGCATTTGTTTCTTCTAAAGTTTTACAATTTGCTTTTTCTTTTAGCGTTTACTCTTGAATAATTATTTATATTACATTGAGCTACATATATATTTGTCTAATATATATTTGCATCGTTAAGCTATCTAGATGTTATTTTAAATAATTTACATTTTTGCGTTATTAAAGGATATTTATAAATGATTACATATGTATGTCTCCTTAACTCTAATTACATTTATTGTGGAGTATTCCATTACATTTAAAACTGGAATATCTAATTTTTCGTTTTTTTATTATTTGTTTTATATCATTTAAATTTAATCGAATAGGGTTTCTAATTCCTTTAAAGTTTCTGATATAACCAGGCTGTTTGAGATTGATTGACGATCAACCTTTGAGACTAATTGTTCAAAGTGTGAGTTAATTACTCTTTGTTGATTATTATTTTCTATTATTTCATTTAAATGTGTTTTTATTTCAATAAGACCGTCATGATCTGGAGTCCCAGTTATAAATTTTATTATAGTCCCTAAAATGTTTATTGATCTTTTTTGTATTGAGTGTGAAATAGTTTGTTCAATTAAATTTGAGATTCTATTCTCGTTTATGACATCCTGTTGTGTCCTGCCAAATGATCTATATTCCATCTGTTTATATTTTTCCATTATTGTCGTTAAATTAAATAAATGGTATAAATATGCGGTATCTTCATATAGGTATGTGTCGTCGGTTTCGGTGAAGATAAATTTTTTATTTTTTAGATTGCTCACTGTGTAAGCTTATGTTTATTATTAAATTCAATAGGAGTGTTACGAATGTTATTTTTATGTAAGACATGTTGTCTTCCTCCTCTCTCTACTAAAACTGTGCCCTCACGGTTTTCTATAACTATGTATTTTAAATATTTTTGTTCCGTTTTTGTACGTCGTTTTGACAGTGCGTAAATTATTTGTTTAGGTTCATAAACTTTTTGTGTTTTTTTTTTATTTTGATATTCTAAAACTTTGTCTTTGTTTTTTTCAATCAATTGTTTTCTTTCCGGATAATTCTTTCATTGAAAATTACTTCCACTGGTTGTTGTTTTGTCACCGAGTGTATTGTCCTATTATACTCGTATGCTGCGTTAAATATTTCCGTAACTGGATCGGTGTTATTTTGTTTAGCTAATGTTCCTGCGATTTCTATCAGTGTGTTATGTACTCGTAAGCGTTCAACTGAACCGTTTGATGTCGAATGATCTGTTGGCGTACGATTATGTGTTATATGTAGTCGTCGGTATAGTGACATACAAGTTATCGATGTGAATATACTATCATTGTCGGTTTGTAGGTTTCTACAATATGGGTATGTAAGTGTGAGAATTTCTTCTAGTTTGTCTACCGTGTTGACTTTGTCTGCTATTTCTCTCATTAATAAATATTTTGAGTACCTACACATACTAGTTATGTATGTTCTATTCCCTATGTGGAATATATCCATACTTATAGATTCTCCTGGTAGATTTGTTGCTGGTGTTCTCCCTATCAGTTGTTTTGTTGGTCTACGTTCGTATTTTTGTTCATAACAATTTTAACAGTTTCGTGCAAAGTTTTTTATTTGTTTCGCCATATCGGGCCAAAAATATTGTTGCCTAATTTTCGTCGCGTTATTTTTCTCATTTCTATGCGCTCGGTTATGTGTATTTGTTATAATTTTCAATTGCTTGTTTTTGTCTGTTTGTTATAAAGAGCTTGTAGTTTAGAAAATGTTTACTTAGTAGTGATTTTATTGTGAATAGTTCTTGTTCATCAATTTTAATCGCGTTATTGAATTTAAGTGTAAAAATTTCTTTTAAGGTTTTGTTAGATAGTCAGTGTTTTGATATTCAATAATATGTCTTTGATACTTTGAAAAGTCGTTTGTGTTTCTTTTTTATTTCGTTTAGTTTTCTTTAATATGATTTGATTCTTAAATGAATTTATCGTTTGTTTTGCGTATGTATGGTTTTCGTTTGGTGAACTACGTGTCGAGTGCATCGATTCTATTGTTGAAGTGTTAATTTTTTGTCTTGATAATGCATCTGCTACTACGTTTTGATTTCCTGGTTTGTATACTATTTTTGCTCCAGATTCTTGTATAAAATTTTTCCATCTTTTTAGTTTTATATTTGAATTTTTGTCCGAAATAGAAAATATTAATGCCTGGTGATCAGTGTGTATAGTTAAATCTGCTATACCGTAAATGTAATTCCAAAGTTTTTCTTTAGCCCATACTATTCTTTTCCGTTGTACAATACTTTTCTTCTGTTTTTGTTAATGTTCTTGATATAAAAAATATAGGTTTCTTTTTTTTGTGATAAAACTCCTCCTATGGCGAAATTACTCGCATCTGTAGTTAAGTCAAAAGGTTTTGAGAAATCTGGTTGAAATAGTTCAACTTGTTCTTTTAATTTTGTTTTAATTATTTGTATAGCTTTTATAGCTTCTTTATCTAATTTTTTTTTCTTTCTTAGCTGACATTTTTTCACTTGTTATACCATTTTCTCCTTGTAGTGGTTTTGTTATTTTGCTATATCCTTGAATAAATTTCCTATAATATCCCGCCATACCTAAAAATGATCTTAATTCTTTCAGGGTTTGAGGTATCGGGTACTTGTCTAATGTTTCTACTTTCTTTGGATCTATTGTTATCCTATTATGTGTTATTATATGTCCTAAATATTCGGCTTGATTTTTAAAGAAGTGTGATTTTTCATCAGAGATTTTCATATTTGCTTTATGTAATACGCTACTATTCTTTGGATGTGTTTAATATGTTCTTCAGGTGTCGAAGAATATATTAACCCGTCGTCGATATATACAAACGCAAATTTATTTATATATTCTCGTAGAATATCATCAACACATCTTTGAAATATTGAGGGTGCATTTCTTAATCCGAAGGGCATTCGTATGAATTCATATTTTGCTCCATTTATGGAAAATGCTGTTTTTTTCCAAATCTTCTTTTTTATCTTAAATTGGTGAATACCTGCTTCTAGATCTATCGTGGAAAAATATTTAGCTTTACCTAACGCTTGTATTGTCATGTTTATATCCGGAATATGATATCTATCTGTTATAGTTTTTGAATTTAATTTTTGAAAATCTATCACTAATCTTTTCTTGAGTTTTCCATTTTCATCTATACCCTTTTTTGGTACTGTCCAAACTGGTGAGTTATAAGGACTTCTACTAGGTTGTATTATATTTATTATTCTTTAATAATTTTTTTTTTATTTTATTTTTTAATTTTTTATTTCTGAATTGACGAAATTGTTATCTGCATACGGATATTGGTATTGTTTCGTCCAAACAGGTTCATTACTTTCTGTCCTAATGGTTGCTTCTATCGTTGTGGTAAATGGTAACTTTTCTGTTTTATTATTTCTCCTAATTATTACTCTAATCTCCTCGTCATAATTTTTATTATCATGTGTGTAATTTATTTTTTGATTGTTGTTTTTATTTGTATATATTAATTGTAGTGACGTGAAATCTATTTCTGCATTTAATTTTTTTCAATCCACAAAATCCTATTATCATATCAAAATCTTTAATATCTTCTAGTTCAAAAAATGGTAAATCATGGTTTAACAGATGTATTATTTTTTTACTAGTCATGATGGAATATCCATGCATTGATTTTGTCCATACAGGATCTATTGATATACTCTTACCTATGTATTCTGCATTTTTTTGATATGTAGCTGTTTGTAGCGCCTGAGTCGATCATGATATTCACTTCTTGTTGTGTCGGACCATCGTTGAGTGTAATGCAAGGTAGTCCGTCCTTTAGCGTAAAAAAGTACTCGATGTATCGTCAGCTTCTTCCATGTGCCTGAAGGTTTGTTCTGGCTGAGGTTCTGGTTGTTGGTGTATGTTGATCCTTTGTATCTTTTGCGGAATGATGTTTCGGTTAGAGTGATTTCGTTTGTACCCACTGTTTCTTTGAGGTTCGTCAACATCCATGCGTTCTTGTAGAAGTTGGTATGTATTAAATACTCTTTGAGGTTGTGCATAATTGTTCCTCGTTTGTTGCCTTGGTTGGAATTGATTTTGGCTGAAGTTGTTATTCTGAAGATTGGGTTGATTATATTGGCTTCTTGACCATTGGTTTAAATTATTATTTTGCCATTGTGGTGGATTAAAATTAAAAGGGTTTGTCTTTTGTGGTATTATTCTATGTTGATTAGTTGGTCTTTGCCAAAAGTTATTTAAATTTTGTTTTTGGATTTCGATAGGTCGTCTTAGGTTTTTATTTTCACTCGTTTGTTGTAATCGTATTTCGATTTGTTTAGCACTTGTATATGTTTGCATTAAGCTTTGATATTGATTAGATGCTAAGGCTGTTGCTAAGTTTTTATTTTTTAATCCTTTAATAAATTATGTTATAGATTCTTGTTCAATATCGTCCTTGTCCTTTCTCCTTTCCTCGTCCAATTTCGAGAACTGATTCTGAATGTAGTGGTATGGGCTATAGCTGAAGGATTTATGTCCTCGTTTGGCATTGTCCGTTTTGCTCCTTGACTCATTTTGTTAGTGTCTGTCTTCGTTAAGGAAGAATTAAAGATTTTGGCTTTCTTTGCTAAAGATTTCAGCTTAAGGATTTAGATGTCCTTCTTTAAGCGTTTCGAAGATTCTTAAGGATTCCGAAGTCCTGTTGTGCGATCTCCTCCTTCCCAGCAAAGAGCGGTTGAGCCCCCAGTTAATTCATATACTTACGAATGGTTAAAAAAATATGTATTTACTTTTGCAGAATAAGATCTTTATTCTAGAAATTCACATACTTAAATGAACATGTTTTCGTATTATCCTATGTGTTATATATTATTCGTTAAGTTGATAACATATTCATGTTTTGTTGCTTAGGTCTAAAGTCTAATTGTATTATTTGTTGTAAACAAGTGCTTATCGTGCGGCCTATGCATGCCTATGCATGTGTACGAGTATGCATGGCTTGCATTCGGGTATGGTGTGGTATGAGTCTTGTGTTTGATCTCCTGTTTATTTGATTAGGATAGATCTGGCTTTATCAGCGTTTCTCATATACATGTGTATAAGTGTCGTCGATACTGGTATTAACTCCCGCGCCGACATATAGCATTCCAATACATTGGACAGTAATTCGTTCCCAACACAATTTAATAATATATATTATAACTAGCTTACCCGGCGCGCTTTGCTGCGCAGTTCGTAAATATATTAATAATTTATTCAATTTTTTTATATATATAAATATTTATCGGCCATTATACTTTATTTAATTTTTTTTTCATTATAGACATTTTTGTCATCTTCTTTTTAAACATATTGAATATTCAAATATGCGATAAATTTGCCAAAGCAATTGCCTATTTTCAGATTTTATGAAATATCCACAAACGACAAATCTAAATTTTTATGTATTAGACGTTTGAGTGTAAACAAAAACATAAGAGAAACAAAAAAATAAGCATTTTACATGAATGAGTAATGTCAGATTATATTGTTACTTGAGCAAAAGTCAACTTATTTAGCAAACAAAAAAACCTGAAGTTTCATGGTCCATAATTATATTCTGCGATAATAATTACTCTGTATTTGAAAATAATGTAATTTTCCATTCATAAAAGTGTAATAAAACAGTAAGTTAATAGCCAAACAAAAAAGTCAATAACAAATACAATATTATAATTCAATATAATAAAAAAAAAAATTTATTTCCAAAGTATACCATACAAAAAATGACGATGAAAAGATTCGATATGAGAAGAGCATTCCATTCTGATTATCTTCAGGAAAAAACAGTTGTTGTTTAGTCAGACAGGAAGAAAGGGAATACCAGGATGTAGAGCAAATTCTGAATTGCCGATTAGCAAATATCAAGCCAAGTAATGGGAAATACTGGACGCGAGAAGCTATCAAATATTTTGAAGAAATTGCTTTGAACGAATCTTTCACTATGAAAATAATGAAACAAATAGACGAAATATTTTTCATAAATTTAGACGATTATGAATTAAGGATGAGGATTGACCAAGATATTGTTGATAAAAGATATGCAGTTCATGAGAATGCATTCGTACGATATTATCCACTCACTCCATAAAATTGTTATAACGCTAATATTGAGAAGCGTACATAAATACGAATAATAAGAAAATTGTCATAGCGATTCAATAAAAAATTCAACGAAGTAATACTCTTCAAAGATTGAAAGTTGTTATTCTTCTGTTTCCTCTCATTTTTACATAAGCGTATACATATAATAAATTGTAAATCTCAAAAATTCGAGTTCTAATCTAAAACATTTTGATAAACAACGTTCTTAGTTTTACTGTCCGGTGCATGAATGAATAAACGATGTGCAGTACCGACTCTCGAACATGCAACATATAATTGCCCATGTGAAAAACACGATTCTTCCAAATTTACTCCGCATATTTGAAATGTTTGTCCTTGTGCTTTGTTTATAGTCATGGCTAATGATAAACGCACCGGAAATTGCAGACGTTTGAAATTTAATGGCATGTCTGTTGGAATCATTGGAATACGTGGTATAAGCACATTTTCGCCTTTCGCTTTGCCATTGAGTATAGTTGCTTCAATTAAATTTGGCATTAGCTTCTTTATTGCCAGTCGTGTACCATTACACATTTTTGGAGGATTGATATTCCGTAGTAATATGATTGGTGAACCAACCTTAAAAATGGAATCAATAATATATTTCATTGAACCTCCTTACAGATTTATATTCTGTAATGATTAAAGTAATGAACAAACCTTTAAATTCAAAAGATGTGGCGGTGTACCAGGTGGTTCCAATGAATTCAGAAACTCAATTGGATAATTCACAGCTTCATCTTCATCCATAACGCTGTCAATGGATTTATAAGTTATGACTTCACCTGGCAATTTTTCTTGAATTTGGAAGTTCATTGCATTGACGTGTATATTCTTCGGTGCCAATATTGAACGTTCTGCTAACTAATCATGGCTTCTGTGATTCTGAATGATATTTGGGAAAACGCATTCGACCAATTTTTCTTTTGTTTGCAAAATTGTACACAAATTTTCAGGCAAGGTGATCATTCCATTTGTATTGTCGAATTGCATTTTTCCATTTCCGATATCCAACAATTGTTCCGAAAACTGATGTGCAGATGAATCGTCTTGTAATAGGACACGCATATTGACATTCAACGGCAATTTTTTCACAAATCTCCAGAGAGCAGAAGATTTCAGACATGTATTTATTTTATCGGCAGGAGTTGATCGAGGAAGAACTGGCAATGTTTGTCGAAAATCACCTGATAACAACCAAACAGCTGTTGATTTCCGCGTAAGTCTTTCATAGTTCGATCCAATGCTTCGAGCGATTTTTTGTTAGCCATTGTACACTCATCCCACAGAATAATCGCTGCTTGCTTCAAGACTTTTCCCACTGCAGAATTTCTTGAAATATTGCATGTCGGCGTTTCACTCACTTGCATGTTCAATGACAATTTTAATGCAGAGTGTGCTGTTCGTCCTCCGTCCAATAAAGTGGCAGCAATTCCAGAAGAAGCAAGAGCCAAAGCAATTTTTTCTGTGATCGAATAGCTGCCAGAATCAACGTAATAATGAACGTTTTTCCGGTTCCACCAGGTGCGTCCAAGAAATATAATCCGCCAGTGTTGTCAGAAACAGCTTGCAAAATTGTTTGATATACATAGTTTTGTTGATCATTTAATTTGTCAATATATGATTGCACAAATTCAATCAATTCGTCACAATTGAATTGTTGTTCACAATGCAATTCTTGATCCATCAAATCATGCATCGGACGATCAGGTGAAATCATAGATAACTGTGATAATGCTTTATGCGCAATTTTGAGACACATATCCTCAATGATTATTAATGCTTTATTGTACATTTCTAAGGTAATCATCAAATCTGGATTATTTGACGTACGACGCAACCGAATCAAAATATCTTCCGTCATGTAATCTTGATATTTGTTCCATAATTCCAGTGGATTCGATGGCATGCATATTGATATTATAATCGAGAAAAGCATTCTTATTTGTTATGGTAAAGATGAAACACATGCATCTTGAAGCGTCGATTCCCAATGTGAATCGTTTTCCAACAAATGCAGTAGGTGACATGCCTCGCGATACGTCTCACATAAATGACCATCAACTATTTTCAAATATTCGAATGATCTCGGTCCTTGAACGTTCACCAATAGCAATCGCAAATAAAAACATTCCGCGTTGTTGGGATGAATCGTATACATTCTGCCCAAAGCATCTGTTGAATATATACCTGGGTGACCATCAACTGCTGTACCCTGTTTACGTCGTTGGAATTCTTTTGATGATGTATTCCATGTGTAAAGTAGCCCGTAGACGATCAATATAATTGAAGGTGCATCAATACGCTTCAATATTGCTTCAATACGAGCTCTGTCAATACGATGTTTTAGCAGAGATAATGAGATGTCCAACTCCTCTCTCACTGGAAGTGAGAGAACAATTGCTAAACGTCAACTGACTTGACTGGATTGAGGAGGTTTTGACGTTTAGCAATTGGAAACGAGCGATGGCCAGACTGAAATCTTACCAATAAAATATGAAAACGGAGGGATTTGTTGCATCGTTCAAGACCACTTATAAAAAATGTTAAGTAATGAAAATTAAATAAATTTATGAAATTTAAAAGTATTTGATTAAACGTTTTGTAATGTGATGCATCATAGTATTATTTTCAATGGAAATTTATTAAAAACCTTTATTGATTAAGAGCTAAAAAGCTGAAATCCTTTTGTTGGGTATTAAAAGTTCAAAATTCAGTTCTTCTAATATACTTTAAAAAGGTTTAAATAGTTTCTCCATATAATAAATAACCACTACATAGTAATTTTTATTCGTACTCAATGTTGGGCGTTTTAATTAAAAATGCCCAAAAATTTTTATTTTGTTAGATCTGGCCATAATGGAAAATGTTATAAAAAACGCTTATTTTGAGGCGCTCTCACACTGGAATAAGTTGGGCATCCCATTATTCCTGGTTTTAGTGTGAGATTGTTCGTTGCATGGGTAGGTTGCCTTTTTTTCGCGCAAGTTTATAAATTTTACAAGAGATTGAAAATATTTTGTGATTGTTTCTCCAAATCAAAACAATGGTGTTCAATAAAGATTTAGCTTTTCTCACCATTACTTTGGCTGTGTGTGAAATGAAAACTCTGAAAAAGAAACGACGATAGCGCTGGTCAAAGGGGTTTTACATGCTGAGAAATCGTTTTACACATTTACTGCGCCATCTTCGTGACACAGAGCCTGAAGATTTTAAAAATTTCCTGCGAATGGATGATTCAGTTTTTAATCACTTATTGGAGCTGATAAGACCTAAAATTCAAAAACAAGATACTGTAATGCGCAAGGCCATTCCGCCATATCAAAGGCTTTCAATTACATTAAGATATTTAGCGTCTGGAATGGATTTAGAAGATTTAAAGTTTACATGTGCTATTGCTCCTTGTACGTTGTCGAACATTATCTTGGAAACATGCGAATCTATCATTGAAGCCTTAAAGGGAAATATACAGGTAAGAAGTTTAAAAGATAAACAAATGCTTTTAACAATTCAAATCAACCATTTTTTTCAAATTCAATACAATAAATGCAATAATTCAGTAAAATCAACTCAATAATTCAGTACTTAAAAAAAAATTGCTTAAAATGATGAAAAGTGTTGCAAATATTCGCCTACTGTAGCTGCTTCTGTTTGAAGTTCAGTAGTGGAGACGTCTTCTTCCGGTGGGATGACGCGCTCAATTTGGTACGGCACTGCCGACATGTTTACTTGTGTTTCATGGCCATATGTTGGACTCGGTGATGTGCTGTTTGAAGATAACGGCGTTGGCTGCAACACAGCATATGAATAATGCGCCTGACGATTTTCTTGAACAAATGAATTATTGGAAGTAAGAAAATGCACTCCATGTTTAGTCAAACTTCCATTCTCAGCTTCAAACAGAGTGTCATTAAAAATTTTTTCTGCAAATCTCTTCTGATCTGCTGCTAATCTGTTCAATTTCAAAGCCCATCCTTTGGCAATTATGTCTGCTTCAGTTTCGGGCTTTTTAAAATATTCTCTTCAGTTCTATTCTCCAAACTTTTTTTTGACCTTTTACGTTGCGGCGTTGAAGAGCAAGTCGGGAATTCTTCTGATTCCGTCACTCTACATTCTTCACTTTCAGTCTGGAAAAAAAACAGTTTAAATAGAAAAATGTGTTTCATGTACAGGTACCCAAAACTGCAGGCGGTTGGAAAGAAATTGCTAATGATTTTGAAGAACAGTGGAATTACCCCAACTGCATTGGCAGTGTAGACGGAAAGCATATACTGATAAAAAAGCCAGCCAACTCTGGATCAGAGATGTGCATGAATACCATTCAAATGACATATTTAGTATTTTGTAAAAATGAAGACTGAGTTAGCACTAGGCATAAACTAAACGAAAGCTGTCATTGCATGATTCACCTCAGCGAGTGGTTTGTTACAAAATGCATACCATTGCTTGCTTATTCTGTAAGCTCATACCATTCACAAAAGCATTGAATCAGTATGAGTGTTATGAATATATGCAGAGCTTTTTGATTTTATTGTTTATTGTTTTTAATTTTATTTGATAGTGCTTAAACATATATATTAACAGAGTGAGAGTAATAATGATAATGTTAAAAAAAAAATTACAAAATTCAGGCTTTAAAAAAAATAATAATAATGTAATACTTCATGTTCAATATTTTATTATTTAAAGATATAGAATATATATTATTATATATATATATATATTGTTGTCCATATAAATTATTGTAATTGTTAATAAAGCTATATTTTTACTCATATTTGTACACTGAATTCAAAAAAAAGCAAATTATTCACAGTTTTTGGCCCAATACGGTTACGTTTTTCAGTTATTATGTTACCTAAGGCAGAAAAAATTCCTTCTGAAGCGGCACTGCTTGCAGGTATAGCCAAAATTTTTTGGGCAAACTTATATAACCGAGGGTATTCTGAATTATGACTTTCCCACCACTGCATAACATTAGAATTAACATCAAGTCCTATTTTTGGATAACTATAACGATTTATTTCATCAGATATACTTTCTGCCATGGACGGTTGAATTGAGGTCATAAAAGATGAGAAAAATAATTGGAAATCCTGTGGTGATTCATTATGGATTGCAAAATTAGTTGGACTATCGGACGACGAAACAGATTTCATTATTTCGGAGACACAAAACTCTTTAACTTCATTTAATTTACTTTCTTCTAGACAAGAATTGGTAGGTGGATACAAAAAACAAGTCGTATAGTGAGAAATACATAAATTGGGAATGTACTTTGTTTCCATTTCTCTTAAAATATTTCTTTTTAATGCCTTTATTACTTGCATATCAGTATCTCTTTCTTCGCAAATGGATCTGACGGTGTTGATTGTTAGGTATACGTAATTTAATGTGACGTAATTTACACCTTGTAACTTTCGGCTTACAATATCAACCTTTTCAAAAACCTCAACTAGTGCATTAAGAAGAGATATCTGAGATTCTATGTGTTTCATTGACTGAGGAAAGAATTTCTTGAATTTTGAAATAATTATTCGAAATTGATTTAAATAAATTAAGATGTGAGTTCCACCGAGTAATACAATAATTTTTAAGAGAAGTTAATAGCATGTGTTGAAAGGAAGTCTTTTTGAAATACTTTCCTAACTTTTTGCAAGCATCCAAAAATGAAACTAATTCGGTAGTGCTGTTAAAACCACAATCCAAATTCATATAGGTGATTTGCACAGTTAATCCTATTTTGATTTTTGAGAGCCTTCACAATGTTTGATCCTCTGTCAGTAACAAACGTAATATTCTCCATGTTACTTACTTCGAAATCTGCCAAAATTGTGTTCAATTTCGTTAAAACATTAGTTGCTGTGCTTCTCTCTTAATCCATTGATTTTACGCTTAAAACAATTTCTTTTAACTTTAAATTTTTCATAAAATGAAACGTGGACATAAGAAATTTCTTTTGACAAAATTGTCAGTCCAGAGATCTGATGCTATGGACGCCGTTCCGCTTGTTATTGCTAATTTCAATTCCTCCTTCATTCTTTTGTCGTCTGCTATGTTGTTTATTCGTCGTGATATGGTTCTGGAATTGGGCAACATGTCGGAGACGTCTAAATGATTGCCATATTTTGTTCCAATATTTAAGAGTGCCTCCACGACCTTTTTAAAACCTTCGCCGTCTACAAAGGAAAATGGACGACAGTCCTCTACAACCCATTGAGAATATGCCAATAAAAGAATTTCCTTATCTGCATTGTTAACTTTTTTTACAGCAACGTTGCAATTTCTTACAGCATAACACTTGTGACGGATAAGATTAGATGTTTGCTTTCCATTATATTTTAATATGTCACTTCTCACATATCACCACTCCATCAATAAGCCAACTTTCGTCATTTTCAATTTGACAGAAAATATCTCAAATTTAACTTCTGCTTTGTTTATTTTTAACAATACGAAAAACACCGTTTTCAATATTTTTTATTATTTCAGAGTTCATCTTGAAAACTTATTTAAAAGAAATTAACGCACTGATGTTGCACTATGTAATCTGAGCTTTTATGAATCATTTGATTGTTTTGCTTAAAACTCAAAACACAGTTATAATATTTGAGTGGCTCTTGCTAGCGGCATTTAAAGAGTGATTGAGTAAATGACAAGCAATTAGAAGAGCGCAAACACTGCTAGCAATGTTATTAGCACATGCTGAGGATTGAAAACAAAACAAAGACAGTGAGTGCATACATATAGGAAAAAAGTGAATCAACTCGTGCACATCTCTGCTCTGGATCATACTATTACAATTACATAGGCACTTTAAGTATTGTACTCATGGCCATTGTCAATGCAAATTATCAATTCATGATGATTGACGTTGGTGCCAATGGACGAGTATCAGATGGTGGAGTTATGAAGAACACTGTATTCTGGAGAAAGCTTTCAGAGAATCAACTAAACTTTCCACATCCGAGAAGATTAGCTTCCACTGAAAAAAGTACCCATATGTGTTGATTGGAGATGCAGCTTTTCAGCTACATCCAATTTTATGAAGCCATATAATCGTGCTCAATTAACCAACGAGATTTTTTAGCTATAGATTATGTCGAGCTCGACGAATTGTCGAAAATGCCTTTGGAATTTTAACAAAAAGATTTAAAATATTCCAAAAACCAATTAAATTTTATCCTGAGAAGTGTCGTAAAATAGTAATGTGTTGTTGTCATTTACACAATTACTTGTCAAACAGGAACCAGGCGTTTTATATACGAAGAGGTGATATGGACTATGAGAATACAAACAATGGCACTTTCGAAGATGGTTCTTGGCGAAATGAGCAACAAATTACTTTGCAACTTCAAAGATCAATCAAAGGTAACTCTACTGTTGATGCGAAGAATATCAGAGATGATTTCAGAAAATATTTCAACCCGCCCGCTGGTTTAGTTTCATGACAAAATAATTACAGTCTACAGTAGTAATTTAAAATACCACTCATATATGTATGTAAAATTCAAAATCAAATAAAAAAATTATCAGTACTGTACCTACCTCTGTACTATCAGTTGCCGCTATGGCCATTTGGTCTTTGATGAACATCATCTCTTCAAAGTACCATGCTTTTGGAGTTGGAATAGCATCCGTTGTCGCACTTTCAATTGCTTTGTAGTCTTTATTAAAATTTGTGCACAAGACGTTTATTTTCTTTTTAATTTTTTCTATAGTGAAGTCAGGTTTGTAAACAACAAGTCCTGCATGGATTTTTTTAAATGCTAATTGTTTTTTTGTTTGATTGAAATAATCTTTAGATTTCACTTTCCACAACTCGGGCAAATCACGATAAAGATTTATTAGCATAGAAATAAATACATACATACATATTGATCAATACGTATTGATACATAAATACATACAACAATACATATTGATCAATACGTATTGATCAATGATATTGATTGTCTACGCGCTACTAAATACCTCAGTATTTAGCAAACTTCTGGCAAATGTATCGGTTTCACAAAGTCGAAAAAAAGCAGTTAAAGTAGTCGCTGGTGGTTGTGCTGCTCTCTGTTGTATATTTTCAGTAGTATTTTCTTGATGACGAATGTTCATCATTACTAATTGACCGTTATCTTCAGTAGACCGTCGTCGATACAGCGGGTATCCATCATTGCCTGTTATTGTGTCGGAAGTCAATGCTCTGGGATAACGCTTTGAGCATTTGCCATCAATCATGCATAGTGAATTCATATTTAGTACGCCACATGGGCCATGAATCATATGTTTTGTGACGACTTCAAATAATTCTTGATCAATTGTTTGATCTGGTATCTCGGCTGATATGATATTATCAATTTCATCTGGTGTGATTTTACGAACTAACCATATCAATATATGTGCGTGCGGCAATCCTCTCTTTTGTCATTCGATTGAATACATATAACACCGCACTTCTCCAAATATGCGCAATTTCACAATTACATCCATCAGCGCTTTTAATTTTTGCCGAAAAATACGTGCATTTATATCGTGACGATCTGTTGTTGATTGACCGTCAAACAAATTATTTTGAATATCGCTCCAGTCGGCCATATTTTCTAACGTATGACATCGCATCTTGAGCATATTCGTTCATATGGCGAGGACTTCCAATATAAGATGCTGATAATATCGTCAGACGTCCAATATCATTCAAATTCCCATCATTTGTTATTGCATCACGCAAATGTATGTATTCTTCTGATCGCAATTTATTTTGATTGAACCGAATGTAATTGAGACGTTCAGTCTCAATTTTCGCGTACATGTCCACAATGTATTGATGAAACAGTTTTCCACATCTCAAAATGTAATTTGAACTTCCTTCGCGAATCATTAATCTGTATGAATAATAATTCATGGCGCCGTATAGCGACAACTTTGCATTTCTTTTGCTGTTGATGGGATCAGAGTCCCATAATTTTGAACACTGATTCTTATGTAAAATTTAACGAGGAATCGAATAGAAAAGTCAATTTTGAAAAAAGTTGGTGGAAAAGCACAAAAAACCGGATTTTTTGGAAAATAATGTTTTTTTTTGGATTTTGAGCGTCAACTTTGAATTTTTTTTGCTGTTCATGGGATCAGAGTCCCATATTTTTGAACACTGATTCTTATGTAAAATTTAACGATGAATCGAATAAAAATGTCAACTTTGAAAAAAAAAAGTGGGGGAAGAGCACAAAAAACGGGATTTTTGGAAAAAACATGGTTCTTTTGGATTATAAAATTTTTGTGGATTCTGAAAATATTTTTATCAGAAAACTGAGATTTTTTTACATAAAAATGGATAACTTCAAAATTTTTTTCACTCAACTTTGAGGTCGTTAAAAAATAAAAGAAAAAGTCATTTTTTTGTTTGATCTCAATTTGAAGTGCGCGCCCAAAATCAATGGAGCAACTTTGGCCACTAAAAAGTTTACAGATATTCTTATTTTAGTCTATATTATGATATTCTAAAGTTTCGTCAAAATCGGAGAACCACGGGTACAAAACCATGTCGCCAATTGATGGAATGGCCCATATATAGATAGTATAATTATAAATACTTTGTGCTTTTTATAAATACACACTAGTTTTTCTTTTTTAACACTCGCGCGAATGTGAGTGCAAGTGGAATAATTTAAATTGACTGGTTGGTACTCCCCGATGAATTAACTTATAATATAAAGGGTGATTTTTTTGAGGTTAGGATTTTCATGCATTAGTATTTGACAGATCACGTGGGATTTCAGACATGGTGTCAAAGAGAAAGATGCTCAGTATGCTTTGACATTTCATCATGAATAGACTTACTAACGAGCAACGCTTGCAAATCATTGAATTTTATTACCAAAATCAGTGTTCGGTTCGAAATGTGTTTATCGACAAATTTTGTTCAGCGATGAGGCTCATTTCTGGTTGAATGGCTACGTAAATAAGCAAAATTGCCGCATTTGGGGTGAAGAGCAACCAGAAGCCGTTCAAGAACTGCCCATGCATCCCGAAAAATGCACTGTTTGGTGTGGTTTGTACGCTGGTGGAATCATTGGACCGTATTTTTTCAAAGATGCTGTTGGACGCAACGTTACGGTGAATGGCGATCGCTATCGTTCGATGCTAACAAACTTTTTGTTGCCAAAAATGGAAGAACTGAACTTGGTTGACATGTGGTTTCAACAAGATGGCGCTACATGCCACACAGCTCGCGATTCTATGGCCATTTTGAGGGAAAACTTCGGACAACAATTCATCTCAAGAAATGGACCCGTAAGTTGGCCACCAAGATCATGCGATTTAACGCCTTTAGACTATTTTTTGTGGGGCTACGTCAAGTCTAAAGTCTACAGAAATAAGCCAGCAACTATTCCAGCTTTGGAAGACAACATTTCCGAAGAAATTCGGGCTATTCCGGCCGAAATTCTCGAAAAAGTTGCCCAAAATTGGACTTTCCGAATGGACCACCTAAGACGCAGCCGCGGTCAACATTTAAATGAAATTATCTTCAAAAAGTAAATGTCATGAACCAATCTAACGTTTCAAATAAAGAACCGATGAGATTTTGCAAATTTTATGCGTTTTTTTTTTTAAAAAAGTTATCAAGCTTTTAAAAAATCACCCTATATTTATTCATGGCCCTTCGAGCCTTAACGAAAGGCACCTTTAACAGAAAATTTAAAAACAATAATAATTAACATAAATTAATATTATAACAATAATAAATAAATTTGGTGGCAACCGAAGTGCGAAAGTGAAATATATACATAAACTGCTGTGGAGAAAACCAAAATACAAAGTGCAGTGACTCAAACAGAACACACAAAAAAATAAAATAAAATAAACAAAAACAGGAACAAAAGAAAGTGGAGTGCAGTACTCTTAAAATATATAAGAGCAGTTCACCTCAAAAGCACAAAAACAAATTACAAGGAAAATCAAAATGTAGATAACAGTTGCAACAAAAAAAAAAAACAACAGACAGAGAGAATATTGCGCGAAACCTAAAAACAAAACAAAAATCGGGCTGGAGTTCAAAAATACCTAAAACAATAAAACACAACAAAAATACAATAAAACAATAAAATTCAACAAAAATCCACAAAATCGGAACAAACGGGCGCGAACAATTAAAACAAATATACAAATATCTGCCAAAAAAGTATTGAGAATTCTTTCTCTTTCTATAATTTGTAATATGCATATACATACATATGTCGGTAATCAAAATCTGTTTTAACATTAACACTATTAAACGGTGACCAAACTTATAAGGTCCAAGTTTGATCTAGGGGAAAACCCGATAAAAGTTTGGTATAAAAATACATTTATCTAAATACTTGAAAACTTAAATAAACAAATTTTATATAAAAATTTTTATATGTTAAGTTTACCTTGGTGTATTCAAACACAGCCAGTTAACAAAAACAAAAAGCAGGCCAATATTCAAGCATTCACATGCGAAAAGTTTCCGCCAGCCCAGGCAGAAATATTTGAAAACTTAAAATAAAAGACAAAAACAAAACTAAAATAACTATATTTACATACATATATGCATATATAACTACTTAGTGGAAACAGATATTCAATATATATTAGGTCTACAACTTTGCTTCCGCGGTTTTTTTTTTTATAAATTTAAGGCTTTATTATATAAAAACGGCCCAAAGCTGTTTTCCTTATTCCCTATGTTTAAATGAGTTAAGCTTCGACCCACTTTACCCGGGAAAAACTGGCACACCCTAGCGAGACACAACACCAATACACCACACCACCAATACACTACATCTGGGGACACATTGGATTTCACCACAGCAGATGTCAAAAGGATTGAATCATCGCTTTTATTTTGACCACATTCGTGCGACACTTTCGCCAGACATGCATCGCTGATACACATACGCTGGGACACTGCGCCGGGTCGCACCTTCCGCATTTTTACATCGATCGGATGAATCTTGCGCGCTGCGTTCAGCATTTGATTCGACCAAGATCGTGCAAGTCCTTTTTTCTCAACTCGTCTCCTCGCCGTGGAGTTTCAATCGCACATTCACGCGTAGCGAGTGCATTTAACTATTTTTACATACATATACATATAATGGTTCAACGTAAAATATCAAAGTTACCCGTTTTTGATTAAATTCCTGTACATTCAAACTAACAACAGCATTTTTTCTTACCCCCGTCTAAACATGGTCCTTCGAGCCTTACCGATAGGCACCTTCGGATTTTTCTATATGTATAAGAACAAACTAAAATTATTAAGAAAAATAATATTTTATTGTATATACAACAAAAAGCAGTGAGACAAAATTAAAACAAAAAACTAAGGAATTGTGCGGTGAACAAACCCAAAAAAAAAAATTCAGTGTAGTGACACCAAAAAGAAAACACGAATCTATACATAAAAATATTATAACACAGTGGTACACAAATCTATATGCATATATATATGTACATATATAACACAACAAAAGGTGTGGTGACAAACAAAAAAAAACAGCAGAGAAAAAAGTGTGCAGTGAAATATATACATATACATACAATTATCAAAAACAAATTCATATTTGCGCAAAATTTGGATAGAATTCCTAATTAAATAAAAACATAACATTAATATACATACGAGTATACATATTAAAAGTGCGTTTCAATCAAAACATAAAATTATATAAAGAACAGTGTAAAGAATCTAAAAACAACACACGAACCGGACGCGAAACCCCCAAACTAAAAATACATATGTACATACAATAAACATACGGGCGCGAACTTAAAAACATATACTATAAATACCATAACAAAAAACAACTTGCGCAAGAAGCCAGCAGAGAAGATTATATAGAAGACATTCTCTGAAACCAGACTGCTGGAAGACTATAGAAGAAGATAGATACAAGGAATTGGCGACAAAATCTCATACACATTCATATACACTCAGTCCTTTTTTTACGCGATCTCTTTTTACGCTATTTCACTTTAACGCGGTTATTTTTGCAGCGCAAATTCTTTTTTTTACGTTTTTTGCTTGTTTACATATTTTTACGCGTAATAATTTTTGAATATATCGGCGCATCCTAATAGTGTGTGAATATTGGTATGCCTGTGTGAGTGTATGGGTATACAGTTTCGGGAATTTCGTTAAAAGACGAAGTTCCTCATTATTGCATTAGCCGTTGATTGTGTTGTGATTGTTTGCATGTCGTCTCTTCAAGAAGTACCGTTTTAGCGGGGGGACAGCGTGGCGTCGCTATCGTCTAGTGTGGTTCGGTGGTAAGCACAAAAGGAAGAAAACGACGTAGAGTCAGTCTTGTTTAGGATGTCTACCGAAAAGCATGGTATTCCGACAAATATAATACGGGGAAGTCTCAACAAAAAATTTTACTCTATGTGTATCAATTATTGCAAATCTAGTTATAATGTATTTAGTTAGCGGCCGGTGCAGTTGTTTTGGTAAGACTTTAAAATATATCTATCAATGGAAGCTAATTCAGGAAAAAATAAAAAACGCAAAGGCATTTCTTTAGAAACAAAAATAAAAGTTTTGGACTATCTAGAGCAGGGAGCTGTCCCAAAAAATGTGGGAAAGAGGCTTGGACTCAGTAAATCTACAGTGCGGACAATAAAAAAAAATGAAAATGCAATTAAAAAATCTGTAGTTTCCAGAAAAAATGTAAATGCGAAGAAAACTTCATACTCAAGAAATGTTTTTATTGAAGAAATGGAAACCCTGTTAACAATTTGGATTAAGGATCTCAACCAGAAACGAATCCCAGTTGATACTACAACAATAAAACAAAAAGCTCTGCGTATTTTTAATCGATTAACATTCATAATTTAAAAACTAAGGGTGAAATTGCTTCAGCTGATAGTAAAGCTGCGCAGGACTATCCACCAAAGTTATAAAAAATTATTCATGAAGGTGGTTCCACGCCAGACCAAGTTTTCAATGCGGACGAAACCGGCCTATTTTGGAAGAGGTTACCAAAACGAACATATGTGTCTAAGACCCAAAAATCATTTGGTGGCTTCAAAGCTGCAAAGGACCGTGTAACGTTTTTATTATGTAGCAATGCTTCTGGTGGCCGCATGATTAAACCGCTGTTAGTAAACAAAAGTCTCAGGCAGCGAGCACTAAAGGGCACAGATTTAAAACATTTGCGTGTTCACTGGATGGCCAATAAAAAAGCCTGGGTAACTGGAAATAAATTCCAAGAATGGTTAGCTAAATGCTTTGTACCAGAAGTTAAAAGTTATTTGGAGAAGAAGAAACAGCCCTTTAAAGCTCTTTTAAAAATTGACAATGCACCAGGCCACCAGATAGACGAGCATCCAATTATAGCAGAGACGATTAAGCTAGGTCTTAAACTTGCAACAGAATTAGAAAATTATTTTGTAGCAAATGATACTGACGCCGAACGTACACGAAATTTTCAAAAATAATTGAGTCTCTGCATGTTAAGATATAAAAAACTACATCGCAATTTATTGGGTCCAAAAAAGAAGCGTTCAAACAAACTTAACTGAATTTATGGTGCAAACTCAGTCAGAGATGCTAAGTCAATCAGAACATCAATCCATAGTTCTTACTATTGATTCTGATACAAATTCTAGTAATATCAGTGCCGGCCATCAAAATATGCGGCTAAGAATAATTTCCACTACGGATAATGACAGTGATTAAACAGCATTCAACGGTTTTTTCAATAAATCTACCTATTTTCTTCTCTTTTATATATGGTTTTTGTTTTGTATTTTTTATTTTGTTATGAATGAAAAAATCATAAGTCTGAAATTTGAAACTTATTGTATTGTTTTTGAATATTTTTTTGCGCGTATATTTTGTTATACGCGATACTTTTTACATTCGGAACCAATTCGTCAGTTAATATTGGAAAACTAGTGGCAGAACCAATAATCGCGTAGAAAAAGGACTGAGTGTATATACAAATATTAGCCCCCAGAAAAGCCCTTGCGGGAAGATAAAGTGAATTGTATCGATTCCATTTATTATTACTGATTAATTTTGTACCAAATAGATACATATGTGTCTCTATTTGTTCTGTAGTAATAATTAAATTATGAAATTGGTAATCAGGCACATTCGGAATAAAAATACCGCAGCACTAAAATGTATAGTGTACAAAAATTTATTAAAGAAGTATTTGACGTTTTACAAATATTCCTTTTCTTAAAATTAAATGTTAAATGTAAAGATGAGTATAGATCGCTGCTGTCGATGTTCAAAACTGTATCGGGACGGGACGCGAAAACGGATGTTGACGTGCGCTGTGTGTCGAACGAATGAGATGAGCGGCTTATCTCGTTAGAATCGTGCGCTTTCCCTTCTGCCCACCCTTTCTGTTGAGTGGTTTGATTGATGTGGTGAGTTGGATTATAATGTCGTTAGCTGTGGTGAACTAAGCTTTCTTATTAGTGTGCGCCCGTTTTTCCGGGAAGAGTGGGCGGATGCTTAACCCATTTAAACATCCTGGGCGAATATTTTGCCTAGTATTGCGTATGTACATATATGCTATTGCATGTATTTCGGCGTACTGCTGGTAGAGTTGCCGAGGGCGCAGAATACATGCTGTAAATCGGAAAAATGCCTTTGGTTTTAATAGCCAATTGTATTTTGTGCAATATTGGTGCTGGAGGTAATAATTGATTTTGCGTGCTTTGACGACTTATTGTGTTACTATACCAAAAACGTTGTTTGTTTTTGTTAATTTATATCGGTTTGGCATACCGGTAGTTTATTATATGCCTTTTCTGTATTATCGGCAATGTTTGGACTTTATTTATTCTCGCCTTATGAAGGATAGTAACTCCACGCCTGGTCAGATATGGCCAGAATGGGTACTCCTTAGCCCTGGAGTTAGGACTGTGGCATTAGAGGGGTCTTGCGAGAGAATGGCCGTGAATGGAGAACGGCTTCGATTCATAAAGTAGAAAATTCTTCTTAACTAAGTTAATGCTTTGTATAACTGATTCACATAACCCACCCATATAAGGAGCGATAAGAGCGACCTTAGCTTTGTAAGAGTAGGTGCGTCTATGTATCGCATTGGGGGTATGGTGATCCCTTAACTTGCTTTTAAGATTTTATTTGTTTTTGAAAATTTAAGCCTCTGTGGGGCAATATTGTAAGAAAAGTGTCGCTTTTCCCTTCTTTTTTTTTGAGATAATTTTGTTATGTTTTAGTGCCTATACACTAATTTGGCGTTGTGTTTTTTTAATCAGGGTTTATGTATCATTATTGGCGAAAGCCATCCTGCGGGGTCGAAAGGTTACGAACATATATTTGTGTTTTTAAATGAGGTTGTCCGAGGGAATCTGATCTTGCTTTTTCTACCTTTATGTGGGGTATTGGATAATTGTGGCTCGAGTGGTAGTCGTACGACGTGCCGGCCATTATTTGATCGAATAGTTGAGACTTTAGAGAAGTGCTCACAATACTGATCTTGTATAGTTTTGTTTGCTATTGGAAGTTTCCTTAACTTTTGCGTTTTCCTTAATTGTGAATTAAGGTATTTATTTGTATTGTACTCAACTTGAGTTGGTATGGTTGTAACTAGTTCGGTAACTAGTCCACTTTGTGTTTCGCTGTGCAGCGTTTGAACTTTTTGTGCCTTTGAGCAACATGTTGGCTCTTGGTAATTTTTAGTATTTGGGCTTTCGTGATTTGCTTTTGCAATGGAACCCTTGGTTAGTTTTGTAAATGCGCTTCTTTGGAGAGAGATCGGATATCTGCTGTAATGAAGCATTGTATGATGTCTTTTCTGACAATATAAGCAGTTAAATTTGCTTTTGCAATCTTTAAAATTATGTGTATGGGACAAGCAGTTTCAGACAGAGTCTTTTTGACCTGACAAAGTTGTTCCTTTCGTTAATGTTTAATTTTTTAAACTTCTCGCAAGTTTTAAGTTTATGTCGTCTTGTGCATAGTTCGCATGACGTATGTTTTTTCTGTTCGGAGGTGAACGATTGCGTTTTGTAAAAGGTTTTGTGTGAATTGATTTTGTTACTAACTTGGCGTCTATTTAAGCTTCCATTTTGATCGTGTTTGTTCTTAGTTTTGATTATTTTCTCTTCTAACCTTTCCGCAATTTCATATTGGGTGGTGAGAAAATCTTTCATTTGTTGCCACGTTGGGCACTTTTTTCGTGATGAGAGCGATTGCTCCCATAGAAGTAACGACTTCTCTGGTAATGCGGCGGTGCAAATGTTTACCAGAATAGGATCCCAGCTGTCTGTGGGAATATTTAGTGTCGATAGAATCGACAAGCAATTTGAAACAGTGGATTCTAGTTTGATGAATTCTACACTTGTTCCTTTCTTAACTTTTGGCAAGTTCATTAGTGTCGTTACTTGTTTATCGACCAGTATTCTTTCGTTTTCATATCTAGCTTTTAGAGCTTCCCAAGCCAAATTGAAATTGTCGTCATTTAATGCGAACTGTTTAACTATTATGATAGAATCGACAAGCAATTTGAAACAGTGGATTCTAGTTTGATGAATTCTACACTTGTTCCTTTCTTAACTTTTGGCAAGTTCATTAGTGTCGTTACTTGTTTATCGACCAGTATTCTTTCGTTTTCATATCTAGCTTTTAGAGCTTCCCAAGCCAAATTGAAATTGTCGTCATTTAATGCGAACTGTTTAACTATTTCGCCTGCTTGACCTTTTGTCTTGTATCGGAGGTGATACAATTTTTGTGCTTTTGATAGTTCTGGATGGTTAATGTAAACGGCTGTAAACATGTCCCGGAAGGACGGCCATTCTTCATAACCTCCATAGAATGTTTCTGTGTCACATGGCGGCAACTCGAGGTGGATGCCGGAACTTGCCTTTTGACTTTCTATTTGTGGCAGCTCTACTCCAATGTGGGGAGTAGGTGCAATTGCTTGAATGAGTTTTAATTGATCGAAGATCATCGCTTTTGTTTCTTCGTACTGGTCTAAGCAGTTTTCGTATATGGCGTAAGCAGATAATTTAAAATTTTGTGGTAGATCTGAATCGTCAGATTCTACGATGGCGTCATGAGCCGCTTGGAGGCGAGTCCAAAAATTTTTAAGATTTTGACTTTTGATTTCTAGTAGCGATTCCGAATTTTCGTGAATCGGTGAGGAGGCAAATCTAGTGCGGTATCTTGTTAAACTGTCACTTTCTGAAATAAATCTAGCAACCTGTTTTGAGCGTGTAGCTCCAGGTGTACTTTGATTTTTTTTATTGTTCATTATTATATAGGTTTCTCAGTGTGAACTGAATACTTTTTATGTATATACACTTTTTTTTTCGTAAAAGATGGATTATTTGTTTTTTTTTAATACCGTTACTTATTTACTTGCTATTTAACTATATTTTTATTTATTATTTTAGTTTTATTTTATAAGCTTTGTTTTCAAGCCGCAATATTAATTTTAAGTATTTTCCTTTTTAGGGTAGGCACACCCTAATAATTTGCTTGTATGTACTTATTTTTGTGCAATTGAGAGCTCGTCGAAGAGATCAATATGCTTTGTACATAAGTATGCACGAATTGTTTGTGCTAATGATTTTATGCTTATGTTTTTGTTCTTAAGCAATTGAGCGCTCGTTAAAGAGATCAATTCGCTTTTTGTCCACAATCCTGCTTGTTTTTGTTTGCCAAAGAACAAGAGGTATCGCTGGATAGTTGCAAATGTGGACTTTGAACTTTTGGTTTATTTGAGATTTTGTGTTTTGCGTCACAGGCAGATTTTGCCGTATGATTGCCAATGTGGACTTTGAATATACAATTCGCAAGTGTATATGATCAAATATGCATCAAATTAATTAATTGCGTTTAACCAATTTTTTTCGTTTAATAAATTTAAGTCAATGAATTTGTATTTACTTTATCACCTTTTAGTGATTAGTAAATTTAAAAATTACGTTTTTTTTTTTTTTTGAAAACTAATTAAAATTTATAATTTTAATAATGCAGTATTTAGTCCCAGTGAAGGGTATAATTGCGGGCAGATTATATATACAACTATATGTATATATGTATGTATGTTCGCACCGAGAAGAACGCGCGAAAGCGAAATGAGCAATATGCAGGTATGCTCCTTTTGCACTTATGTAAATACATATGTATATATGTATTTTGTATATGCATGCATATATTATAATTATGTTTTGAAAAGTACGAAATTTTGCATATATGTATGTATGTATGTTTGGTTTTATTTCTCTTTTCGTATTTTGATTTATGCAATCCTGCTTATTGTTTTTTGTTTAGAATAAGAGGTATTGCTGAAAAGTATTTGCAAATAAATACTTGTTCCTTTTGTTGTTAAATTAGTGGCTCACAAATGTGAGATTAATTCGGCATTAGGAACTATACAATTAATTTGGTATATTGTACCAAACTGTTTACGGATTTTTCGTAAATTAAATATAGTTTGGTAATAGTTTTATTTTGTCGTTAGTTTTGTATTTGAAATACAGATATTGTATACACAGTTTTCTTTTTTTATGAACATACATATATGCATTTAATAAATTAAGACCAAAAAGTATGAATACGCTCACTTTATTTTCCTCAGAGGGCTTTTTAGAAAGATGTTTGGTTATATGTGCCTGTGCATTTAGTCCCACTGTCTATTCTCTTCGGGATCCATCTGCCTACCTCTTTATTCTGTTCTTTTTGTTCGTATGTTTATGTGTTTAACTCTTTGTTTTAATGATCGCGCCCGTTTATTTTGTTTTTATTTTTATTTTATGTTTTGGGTTTCGCGCCCGGTTTGAGGTTTAGCTAGGTAAAACGTTTTTTTATTGTTTTTTGGCAACTTTAAATATTTTCTCTTTTTGTTCTACTGAAATGTTTAAATGTTCGTCATTAGAGCTTTGTTGTTTTTTTTCCGTTCCACTGCACTTTCCTTATATTTTTGTTTGTATACGTACATATGTTTTGTTTTTATTTGTGTTTGTTGCGATTCGCGCCCGCGAGATATTATTTTAATTTTCTATTTCGCGGCCGATTTTAATTTTGTTTTCAGGTAACGCGCGTTTGTTGCTTAAAATGTTTGGTGGCTTAATTTTTCATATGCACTTTGTAAATTGTTTTTTTTGTTCTGTTTATTTTTGTTTTTTAGTTGGTCACCACACTATTATGCATATAAATATGTATGTATATTACCGCACTTCACTGCACTGGTTTGTTTTTCTTTTGTTTTGTGGTTTGCCTTGTGGCTATAAGTTTATAGTGCCTGTCGTTGAGGCTCGAAGGACCATGATTAATTTTGTACCAAATAGATACATATGAGTCTCTATTTGTTCTGTAGTAATAATTAAATTATGAAATTGGTAATCAGGCACATTCGGAATAAAAAGACCGCAGCACTAAAATGTATAGTGTACAAAAATTTATTAAAGAAGTATTTGACGTTTTACAAATATTCCTTTTCTTAAAATTAAATGTTAAATGTAAAGATGAGTATAGATCGCTGCTGTCGATGTTCAAAACTGTATCGGGACGGGACGCGAAAACGGATGTTGATGTGCGCTGTGTGTCGAACGAATGAGATGAGCGGCTTATCTCGTTAGAATCGTGCGCTTTCCCTTCTGCCCACCCTTTCTGTTGAGTGGTTTGATTGATGTGGTGAGTTGGATTATAATGTCGTTAGCTGTGGTGAACTAAGCTTTCTTATTAGTGTGCGCCCGTTTTTCCGGGAAGAGTGGGCGGATGCTTAACCCATTTAAACAATTACTGTATATTAGCACATATGTACATATGCATTCCTAATGTCACAGTTTTATATAATAATTCAAATAACCTGTATTAAAAAATTCGTTTGGGTAATAACGGGTGATTTTTTTGAGGTTAGGATTTTCATGCATTAGTATTTGACAGATCACGTGGGATTTCAGACATGGTGTCAAAGAGAAAGATGCTCAGTATGCTTTGACATTTCATTATGAATAGACTTACTAACGAGCAACGCTTGCAAATCATTGAATTTTATTACCAAAATCAGTGTTCGGTTCGAAATGTGTTTCGCGCGCGTGTTTTGTTTAGCGATGAGGCTCATTTCTGGTTGAATGGCTACGTAAATAAGCAAAATTGCCGCATTTGGGGTGAAGAGCAACCAGAAGCCGTTCAAGAACTGCCCATGCATCCCGAAAAATGCACTGTTTGGTGTGGTTTGTACGCTGGTGGAATCATTGGACCGTATTTTTTCAAAGATGCTGTTGGACGCAACGTTATGGTGAATGGCGATCGCTATCGTTCGATGCTAACAAACTTTTTGTTGCCAAAAATGGAAGAACTGAACTTGGTTGACATGTGGTTTCAACAAGATGGCGCTACATGCCACACAGCTCGCGATTCTATGGCCATTTTGAGGGAAAACTTCGGACAACAATTCATCTCAAGAAATGGACCCGTAAGTTGGCCACCAAGATCATGCGATTTAACGCCTTTAGACTATTTTTTGTGGGGCTACGTCAAGTCTAAAGTCTACAGAAATAAGCCAGCAACTATTCCAGCTTTGGAAGACAACATTTCCGAAGAAATTCGGGCTATTCCGGCCGAAATGCTCGAAAAAGTTGCCCAAAATTGGACTTTCCGAATGGACCACCTAAGACGCAGCCGCGGTCAACATTTAAATGAAATTATCTTCAAAAAGTAAATGTCATGAACCAATCTAACGTTTCAAATAAAGAACCGATGAGATTTTGCAAATTTTATGCGTTTTTTTTTTTAAAAAAGTTATCAAGCTCTTAAAAAATCACCCTTTATAACAAAACTTGTACCAAACGGTAATAGCTTACGTTTTCCCGAAAAACAAATCAAAATGCCTATCTTTATATATATAAATCTTCTGACCGTGTGTTTGCCTTGAGATTGCTCCTAAACGGATGGGCCGATTTTGATGAAATTTTGTGTGTACGTTCAAGGAGATTCGGGAAAGGTTTATGTTTACAATTTGGTCCACTGGAAAATGTTTTTTAAATTATTTTTTCATTTTTAATCAATTTTTAATTTTGTAATGTTTGATCGATAGATGGCGCTACCATCGCAGTATCCAATATTCAAACCTTAAATTGGCGTAAACGTGTATGAAACAAAACGATGCCAAAGTAAAAGGCGATATCGTTGGATATATATCATTATGAGGAAAAGTCGGAAAATTGGACATTTCTAAAAAGTAAATTTTTTCCATACACATTTTTTTTTCAATTTTTGTTTATTTTGTTTTTCAATATTTTGATTTGTAAATTATTTGATTCGTTCAATTTCTGTCGCTTGCTTTTTTTTTCGTCTATTCAAAAGAAAAATTATTGAAAATTATTCAGTGAAAACTTTACGTGTGTTTCACACAAAGAGGTCAATTGCAGATTGAAATTTGTTACGAAGCCACCAAGAGGTCGACCTAATATCGGTCGGTGTTCTTTTTGCCAACAAAGTATGGCAGGCCAAGGCAAGGCAAGGCAAGAAGTACTCCCAGGATGCGGAGACATACGTTCGGAATTATAATTCGCGATCAATAAGCAAGTGATCGTCACGATGTTACAGCACGACTTTTCCTACAACAGTTACGATGTTTGATTGTCTTTATCTTGAAGCAACGTATATGTGGTGCTGTTGGATGAGATGTACTTTGTTGAGTGGCAAAAACCTCTATTTTGCATGCACACATTCTTCTTTGGATGATGGTTACACCATAATATGATTCATGGACCTTGCGGACATTACAATCCCACTTCGGTTTGTATGTCTGACAATAAATGCACGAAACACTATTCACTCTGCTTTTCTTTCGGAAGCACAAACTAGAAATGGTAGATATCAACTCTATCGGCGTCGCTCACCAGATAACAGAACGTTCAGCATTCAACTTAGAAGAGTGAATATCGAAGTTGACAACACATGGATCGTACTGTATTCACCATTATTGTCTAATTCACATTCAAAACTCATATCAGTGTTTAGTATTGCAGTTTGGTGAAATCGATAAAATACGTTTGGAAATACGTGACCAAAGGAAGCACAACTTTCGTCAGTGATCCATTTGCAAGGACATTCGGAAATACTTTGATATTATAATTGGGATGCATCGTCGAAGAAATAGTTACGCAGAAAGCAAGGCCAACCAGTAGATTGACATCCAGGTGTCTTATTAACTAATGCATTAGGACGAATTTACACAATCCACCCGAAAAACAACGATTGTTTCTACCTTCGGTTGCTATTGATTAAGGTACGCGGTTCAACTTTATTTGAGTCATTGTTTACTGTGAATGGTATATGGGAATATGTGAAAGTTTTGGAGAAGTAAGCCAGCAATTACAAATGCTGGAACACGTTAATCACTGGAATAAAAATGAAGTTCGCATACTTTTCGATATAAAGATTGTCAAAGACATTTTACATCGTCTTCGCTAAAAATTGGAAATGGTACAATAACGGTTGATACTTCCGGTGGTTCGATATCAATTCCATCTTTCCTTTATCAATTCACGAAAGATGAACTCATCACGAATGTTCGGACATTGGCCAAATTATCGTAACTACGATTCCTTAAGTGCACGCGCAATGTTAGCTGCCAAAAATACCGATGTTGATGACTTAAACTGGAAGATTCAAAGTCAAATTCCGGGAGACTTGCGTTCATACAAATCAATCGATCATCTTGACAATGACGACGACGCCGTCAATTATCCAGTGAAATTTCTAAATTCTTTGGAGAGGCTTGGTATGCCACCGCATCCTGTGCGTCTCAAAGTTGGACCTGTCATTATTATGTTTTGCAATCTTCATGCACCGAAACTGTGTAATGAAACCCGACTGATTGTGAAGCACCCATCGAAAACAAGGGCGCAGAATGCTTGATTGTACGAATTCCTTTGAGTTCTAACGATTTGCCATTTCAGCTCAAATGTATTCCGTTTCCAGTGAAAATTGAATTTGAGATGACGATCAACAGGATAGTCGCATAGTGGGTGACATAAATTTGAAAATGCTATGTTTTTCACACGGCCAGATATAAGTGGCGTGCACACGAGTTGGAAAACCATCTTCTCTGTACATTAACGCACCGGGACAGAAACCAAAAAATGTTGTTTATCAAGCTGCGTTACATTGAAAAAAATGTAGAAAAATCTCAATTAAATGATATCAACACAATATGAATTTTCATTTCAAATTTCTTTTCATTTCAAAGCATATAATTTCACGCAGGACAACGGCTGCGGGGTCAGCTAGTATAAAATAAATGTGTATATTTCTCCAAGCATTTGCTTGAGAAAGTTTTCCAGCAATACTCCTTCTGCTTAATAAAGTAACAAGTCAGTTTGCATATAACAAAATAGCATTAAAATTATACTCGTAATATAAAAAGCAACACAAAAAAAATATAAAACCCCAAAACAGACATACCTATCAGAGACCTGCGTTGAGTATGATCGATCCGGTTTGATCAGCCTCGCTCAAAACGGTCACAACTCAGCACAGCGGTTTGCAACAAATTGTTCGATCGAGTTTCGTGCTCAAAACGAAGGAGTTCGATCAATTGATTTGATTGCTCTGCTTACTGATTGAAACTGATTGTTCGGTTCCGGTATGATGATTGGAAATGATTGTACAGAAAAACACGATCAAGTCCAATGATGCTCGAAAACTCATACATCGATCAAGTGTGCGTTTGAATTGATTGTGATTGAACCAATCAGATCGAGAATTGCCCTGCAAATATGTATGTGCATAGTTTGTATGTACACATTTGTGTGTTTTAACGGAAACAAGTTGCGATGCATAAAATCCAAAGCATTACTGCATATATTTCTTCATTTTTAACGCTTAAAACTAAAATTCAATTAATGCTTAAAATTAATAAGCAAAGGTAATGCTTAAAATAATAGGGAACACAAATTTTTATCACTTCTTCATTGAGATCAACAAAAACTTAAAATTAGAAGAAGGTAATAAAATTGGTCTCTTAATCGCTAAAACTTTTAAAAAATGAATTTAAAAACAATAAATTATCAACTGAACATGGTCCGAGCCTATTTCTTTTTTCAGTTATAATATTTCCAGTTAAAGCAAAAGAACGCTCAGCGACTGCGCTGCTGGCAGTAACCACCCGGTATGACCAAACGGTATGATTGTGATCGATCGGAATGCAAGCAGCATTCTCGAACATTCTTTGCTGCTCACACAAGGCGTTCGATCGAGAAAAATCATTACGAAACAAGCAACAGTGATTGAAACTGATTGTTCGCTTTGATCACGCTCGCTTACGATCATTCATTTTTGTTGAAGCAAAGTTTTCCGTCACAAAATATCTGAGTCAATGATCGGGTATGATTGAAAAAATTGTGATCGTTGCAGCTCTCTGATACCTATGCATATTTACCGAGTGCAGATATATCACACATACCAAATATAATAACAAAGTGCATACGGGAGCATACCGGCACAATATCCACTTCGCTTTCGCGCTCTCTTCGCAGTGCGAACATACATATGTATATACGCAATTGTCATACGGCATAGAATCTGCCTGCCCTACGTGAATTCTGCGATTAAAACGCAAGCCACCAAAAATTAAAAGAACAAAAAGTGACTAAATAAAAAATAAACAAATAGCAAACAGTGCACACAAGTTGTTATAATTAAACATAAACAAATTGACACGAAACAAAAAGTAAAAACAAAAAAAGAAAAAATTATCACAAACAAACAGTACGCAGCAAGCACTCGGACAGCGAAGGAAAACAAAAAGCAATGTAAGAATGTACCAAGCAAAAAAGGGTCGTCTGTTCAGACTGGTATTGATCGCTATATTAACGTAAAAAGGAAACTAAGTCCAGTTCAGTAGAAATATTTTTAACAGGAACAAAGTCCCACAACCAATGTTCAAAATAGAACTGATGCCAAACTGTAACCAACTAAAAAAAAATGAAATACACCCGATTTACAATTTAAAATATCTGCTCCATCGCAGAATCACCGTTGAGGAACCACATAAGAGAAATGGTTCAGTACAATGTACAAACTGCCAAGAGTATGGACACACGAAAGCATATTGGACTCTATGCAGTGTCTGTGTGGTGTATGGTGATCAACATCCTACTTCAAAATGTACTCTTAAAAAAAGGATTTAAATAAAAAATGCAGCAATTGTGGCGGAAATCACACTGCTAACTACAGGGGTTGCCCTGTATATAAAGATTTGAAATCGAAGTTGTCACAGGGCATTCAAGCACGTCGTAACCAAATGTTGAATATTCCTCCTAATGAAAATATTGAAATCCCCGTCCATATTTCAAAACCACTTAATCCTAAAGACAATGCTACACAAGGGAGCTATGCAAACGTGGTAAAAGGCAATACTGCACAAATGCAATTTCCCCAAAATCAACCAAATGGAAGCGTTGAAACAATGATTTTCAACCTTACCCAATGTATGACACAATTTATGGCTTCAATGCAAAATATGATCCAAGAGATAATCAAATCTCAAAACCAAATGTTTGCGGACGATACAGCAATAGTGAGCCGTAACAAATGCCATATAACGGCATCAAGAATATTAGCCGAGCACTTAAAGTTTGTCGAAGAATGGCTAGCCAACTGGCATACTCGTATAAAGGTAAATGAACACAAGTGTAAGCATGTTACATTTTCGCTTAGAGCAAAAATGTGTCCGGCAGTAAAAATAAACAATATTTTAGTACCCCAAGCAAATGAAGTAAATTATCTTGGTATTCACCTAGATAGAAGACTTACGTGGAGAAAACATATATCTTGTAAAATAACTTGCATGAAGATAAGAGCTGCAAATTTAAATTGGCTATTAAATAAAAACTCCAAACTTAGCCTAGACAACAAAGCGCTTTTATATAATGTGGTCATTAAGCCGATTTGGATGTAAGGCATTCAACTGTGGGGTACGACCTGTGCAACTAATATAGACATAATACAAAGGTTCTAATCAAAAATGCTTAGATCAATCACGTGTTCGCCATGGTACATGCGTAATGAAAATATCCATAAAGACCTTGGTATTTCTATGGTAAGGAAAGAAGTAGAAGACAGCAGAATTAAATATATATCTAAACTCCGTGATCACCCAAACCCTTTGGCTAATGCTTTGGTACATTCCTGCGATCAAACACGCCTTAAAAGAAGAGATATGCCCGCGTACTGAGGAGCAATGTATCACCAAAACAGCGTGTCTAGTTTTTAAATAGGTTTAAGATTCTATTACTTATTGTTAGGCTTTCAAAACAAAAAACAGATTCAATAAATAAAAAGATATTGAAACAAAAAAAACAAGTTTTTGAATACAACCATACAAAAAGCTCGGGTATACAAAAAAAAAATTATGAATTTGAATAATATACATTCAAACATACATATATGTATATTCAAACATACACATCCTTTTAAAGTCCAAATTAGCATTCTGAATATCACTTGTTCTTTGTCAAACAAAAATAAGTAAGACTGAAAAAAAAACAGCATATTCTTTGCCTACATACATTAGCCGAAAAAAACCGTGCATACTTATGTCCAAAGTATATTGATCTCTTCGGCTCTCAATTGCACAAAAACAAGTATATACAAGCCAAGTATATTAAAGTGTGGCTATATACCTACATATATAGAAAATACTTAAAAATAATATTGCGGTTTGAAAACAAAGCATTTATAAAAAATATAAAAATAAAATAAAATAAAAAAATTTAAATAGCAAGTAAATAAGTAACGGTACTAATAAAACAAAACACCCGTCTTTTACGAAAAAAATTTTATACACTTAAAAAAGTTTTTAGTTCACACTGAGAAACAACATTTGCTTCATTTTAACAAATATTACTACATATAACCAAAATAATGAACAATAACGTAAATCAAAATACACCTGCAGGAGCTACACGCTCAAAACAGGTTGTTAAATTCATTTCACAAAGTGACAGTTTAATAAGATACCGCACTAGATTTGCCTCCTCACCGATTCACGAAAACTCGGAATCGTTATTAGAAATAAAAAGTCAAAATCTTAAAAATTTTAAGTCTCGCCTCGAAGCGGCTCATGACGCCATTGTAGATTCTGATGATTCAGATCTACCACAAAATTTTAAATTATCTGCTTACGCCATATACGAAAACTGCTTAGACCAGTTCGAAGAAACAAAAGCTATGATCTCCGATCAACTAAACCTCATTAAAGCCATTGCACCTACTCCCCACAGTAGAATAGAGCTGCCACAAATAGAGAGATAAAAGGCAAGTTCAGGCATCCACCTCGAAGTGCCCGCATGTGACACAGAAACATTCTATGGAGGTTATGAAGAATTACCGTCCTTCCGGGACATGTTTACAGCCGTTTACATCAACCATCCAGAACTATCAAAGACACAAAAATTGTATAACCTCCGGTACATGACAAAAGGGCAAACAGGCGTCATAGTAAAACAGTTCGCTCTCAATGACAATAATTTCAATTTGGCTTGGGAAGCGCTAAAAGAGCGATACGAGAATGAAAGAATATTGGTCGACAAACAAGTGACCATATTAATGAATTTACCAAAAATTCAGAAAGAAACAAGTGAAGAGTTCATAAAACTTCAATCCACTGTTTCAAATTGTTTGTCGGTTCTATCGACACAGAATATTCCCACAGCCAATTGTGACCCCATACTGGAAAACATATGCTCCGCAGCATTACCAGAAAAATCGTTGCTTTTGTGGGAGCTATCGCTCTCATCACGAAGAAAATGCCTAACGTGGCAAGAAATGAAATATTTCTTAACAACTCAATATGAAATTGCGGAAAGGGTAGATAAAAAAACGGTCAGAATTAAAAACGTTCAACACGACCTAAATCGAAGTTTCATTAGACCACAAGCTGGTAACAACAACAGTTTAAACAGAAGCTTTTTTAAAAATCAATCGTTCACATCCGAACAATTTAAACAAACGTTACGCGAACTGTGTAAAGGAGGGCACAAACTAAAATCTTGCGAAAAGTTTAAAAAACAGTGAAAGGAACAACTTTATCAGATCAAAAAGACTCTGTACAAACTGCTTGTCCCACTCAGACAATCTTAATAATTGCGAGAGCAAATTTCACTGCATATATTGCCTCAAAAGGCATCACTCCATGTTGTACTTAAATAACTTTCCCAACACACCCCAAAATAGCGATTTCTCAAAAAAAAGCCACGGGTTTAGTTGCAACCACAACTCCCGAAACACAAAATCACGAATTTCGCCAAGAGACAACATACTGCTCTAAGGCATTAAAAACTCAAACGCTGCACAGCGAGATTCAAAATAGGGTACTATTACCCACAGCAACCGTCTCCATAGAACACCGAGGAGAACTTTTTAATCTCAGGGCCCTAATTGAACAAGGATCTCAACGATCAACGATTACCTTAATTTCCCCTCTAGCGGATAAGCGCATTCAAGCAGAAGCCATAGTGTTACCGCAACTATCAACCTGCTTCCAAGCTATCATATAAATAGCAAACATTGGCATAAGGTTACACACCTAAAATTAGCAGATCCCAACTGCAACACCCCGCTTAAATAGACCTTCTATTACGCAGTGATTTAAAATCGCAAACTATACTAGAAGGTGTTGAAAAAGTTTCAAAAACACTACCGGCGCAAAATGCCATTTTCAGATGGATCCTAAGTGGACTAGTTGCGGAACCAGACACAGCAATGACAACTTAAGTTGAGGAAACCTCAAACGAGTATCTCAATTCACAATTGAGAAAATTTTGGGAGTAAGAAGAACCCCCCCCCCCCATTTCAATTACAACACCAGAAGATCAGTATTGTGAAGGCTTTTACAAAGCCACAACTACTAGATCAGATAATGGTCGGTATGTCGTACGACTAGCACTAAAACAAAAATTTCCAGACACACTCGCCTGAGGTCACTCTCGCACCTCTGCAATACAGCAGTTTCTAAGTATGGAAAAAAACCTACTTAGAAAAGGTGAGCTTAAACAAGATTATGATGGTGTCTTAGAAAAATACCTCCATTTAAACCACGTGGAGGAAGTAAGCCCATGCGAAGAAATCTTAAAAAGGCAAATATTACTCATTCTACTTACCACATCATGCAGTAGTATAGCCTGATAAAAAAACCACAAAGGATAGAGTTGTCTTTAATGCCTCGAGATCCACTAGCTCGAGGAATTCCGTAAATGATATTCTGTTAACGAGACCCACACTCCAACCAGATATAATGCTCTTCATATTAAACTGGCGTATATAATACGTTTTCAATGGGAATGTTGAAAAAATGTATCGACAAATAGTCGTACATAAAGATGATAAAGATTTTCAGCGAATTATAAAATCTGCCAATAGTCCACTAGGCGACTTTAAATTGAAAACAGTTACCTTTGGCGTAAACTGTGCCCCATATCCTGCCATCCGTACACTCCACGAACTGGCAGAAGGCACAAAGTCAGAGTTTTCATTGGCAACACAAGTCTTAAAAACATAAACGTGTGTAGACGATATCTTGTCTGGGAGCCACAGCCTCTCACAAGCATACGAGTCCTTATCACAAGTGATAAAGGCCCTCAACACCGCAGGGTTTCCCCTAAAAAAGATCACCGCCCAAATATCTTAAAAAATATACCAAACGACAATTTGTTGGATACTAATTTTCTTACCCCGCAGGATGGCTTTCGCAATTATGATACAAGCGGAAATCCTGATCCAAAAATTATGGCTAGACGAAACTGATTGGGGCGAACAAGTGAAACCTCTTCGCTTAGAAAAATGGTACCAGTTCGCTAATAATCTGACAGACGGTAGGATCAGCCACTTGGCGACACGTATCTAGTGTTGACAATCCTGCTGATCTAGATGCAAGAGGGTCCAAACCCCTGCATCTCGCCACCACCGCCCTATGATGGAATGGCCCTCGATGGTTAACCGAATCCACAGATTCTTGGCCACAATCGGTAATGCACGACATAATTGCCCCCGAAAGTCGGAAAAACGACACCTACCACACAATATTGGATGATAATGACATCCTTGAACGGTTTTCATCGTTCCCCCGAGCCCTAAAAGTAGTCGCCTATATGCTCAAGATCTTAGAGCGGCTTAAACTTAAAGTTAAAGGAGCAAATTACCCCCCATACGATACATTGACGTATCAAGACTTCAAAAGGCAAAGATCGCTCTTATCGCATCTATTCAAGTGCGCCTCATATGGGTAGGTTAAGGGAATCAGCTGCATAAAGCTTCAAATTAATTCTCTACGAATCAAATCCGTTCTCCATTCACGGCCATTCTCTCGCAAGGACCCTCTAATTTCATAGTCCTAATTAAAGGATAAAGGAGTACCCATTCTGGCCACATCTGAGCCAGGCGTGGAGTCACCATCCTTCATAAGCCGATATCGCAGGAAAGGCAAATAATCAAAAACTAGTTTAACAAGAAGATGATAAAAAAACTTGAAATAAGAACACAAAAATAAATCTATCAAAGAGACAACCGCAAATATAATAACTATGAATAGCAGTTACAAACTCATAAATCCGTAAAATATAGTTTCTTATTGTACGCACGTAAAAGCATATGTACATACCAAATACTAAGTATGTTTAAAATCAAAGCCGTTTCCAACATTTATAGCATGTGTTCTGTGCCCTCGCCTACTTTACCAGCAGTACGCCGAAATACAGGCAACAGCATATACATACATATGTCGCACCTTCCGCATATTTACATCGATCGGCTGAATCTTGCGCGCTGCGTTCAGCATTTGATTCGACCAAGATCGTGCAAGTCCTTTTTTCTTAACTCGTCTCCTCGCCGTGGAGTTACAATCGCACATTCACGCGTAGCGAGTGCATTTAACTATTTTTACATACATATACATATAATGGTTCAACGTAAAATATCAAAGTTACCCGTTTTTGATTAAATTCCTGTACATTCAAACTAACAACAGCATTCTTTCTTACCCCCGTCTAAACACCAACAAAAAGCAATGCTTAATTAACACACGAAATGCTTTATGATCCAATTTTTTGTAAACTAACACAAGTTGCTTTACAAAAATTCTATATTTTTTTTTAATACCTAATAGAAATCATACAGATGGTAGTAGTAGAGTAATAGTATTATCTATGTAAAGGGTGATTTTTTAAGAGCTTGATAACTTTTTTTTTAAAAAAAACGCAGAAAATTTGCAAAATCTCATCGGTTCTTTATTTGAAACGTTAGATTGGTTCATGACATTTACTTTTTGAAGATAATTTCATTTAAATGTTGACCGCGGCTGCGTCTTAGGTGGTCCATTCGGAAAGTCCAATTTTGGGCAACTTTTTCGAGCATTTCGGCCGGAATAGCCCGAATTTCTTCGGAAATGTTGTCTTCCAAAGCTGGAATAGTTGCTGGCTTATTTCTGTAGACTTTAGACTTGACGTAGCCCCACAAAAAATAGTCTAAAGGCGTTAAATCGCATGATCTTGGTGGCCAACTTACGGGTCCATTTCTTGAGATGAATTGTTGTCCGAAGTTTCCCCTCAAAATGGCCATAGAATCGCGAGCTGTGTGGCATGTAGCGCCATCTTGTTGAAACCACATGTCAACCAAGTTCAGTTCTTCCATTTTTGGCAACAAAAAGTTTGTTAGCATCGAACGATAGCGATCGCCATTCACCGTAACGTTGCGTCCAACAGCATCTTTGAAAAAATACGGTCCAATGATTCCACCAGCGTACAAACCACACCAAACAGTGCATTTTTCGGGATGCATGGGCAGTTCTTGAACGGCTTCTGGTTGCTCTTCACCCCAAATGCGGCAATTTTGCTTATTTACGTAGCCATTCAACCAGAAATGAGCCTCATCGCTGAACAAAATAAAGCGCGAAACACATTTCGAACCGAACACTGATTTTGGTAATAAAATTCAATGATTTGCAAGCGTTGCTCGTTAGTAAGTCTATTCATGATGAAATGTCAAAGCATACTGAGCATCTTTCTCTTTGACACCATGTCTGAAATCCCACGTGATCTGTCAAATACTAATGCATGAAAATCCTAACCTCAAAAAAATCACCCGTTATGTATGTGTCAGCCTCAGTAAAGCATGAACGGGTCCTTAGCCGCCTTTTTCATGGAATTAAAAAAGAAAAGCAAAATTTCCCACAAATGTTGAGAACTCGGCTCAAAAAGTGACATATTCAGTTGAGAGTAAGTTTTGGATGCTAACAGATCTCTACAAATATTTTGTTGGATTAATGTTGACACAAATGTCCAAGATCGAAATAAAACGATTTTATCGATTTGCGGAAGCAAAGTTGTAGTTTCATTATACATATATCGTACATACGTATCTATAATTGCCAAGCGCAAAATCATATACATATATCTAGACGACGGTTCTAATAGATACTATGTAAAAGTGCATATTTACTTACATACGAACATCTATGTAAGTAGATAAAAGAAAATTACTTTTTCAATACCGTGTTCCATCTCTCTCTCTCTAAAAAAAAAGTATCACAATATTTACATACAAATATACGGCAAAGAACCTACCGGTTATACAAAACACAAAATCTCAAAAAAAGTTCATCAAAACATATACAACTTGTGAGAACTATATAAAATACATATTAACACATAAACATTAGTACACACAAATATTCAAAGTCCACATTTGCAATTATCTGGCAATACCTCTTGTTCTTTGGCAAACAAAAACCAGCAGGATTGTGCACAAAAACCGAATTGATCTCTCTAACGAGCTCTCAATTGTTTACGAACAAAGCATAATCATTAGTACAAACAATTCGTTCATACTTACGTACAACGACGAGCTCTCAATTGGACAAAAACAAGTACGTACAAGTCAATTATTAAGGTGTGCCTAGATACCTATACGGAAAATACTTAAAATTAATATTGCGGTATACTTAAAATTAATATTGCGGTTTTATATCAAGCATATAAAATAAAAAAAACCTATGATCTCCGATAAATTAAAACTAATAAAAGCAATTGCAACTACTCCACATCAGGGAGTGGAGATGCCACAAGAAGACAGTCAGAAGGCAAGTTCAGGCATCTAACTCAAAGTGCCCGCATGTGACACAGAAACCTTTTACGGAGGTTATGAAGAATGGCCGTCCTTCCGGGACATATTCACGGCCGTGTACATAAACCACCCTCAATTATCACAAGCGCAAAATTGCATCTCAGATACAAAACTAAAGGTCAAGCAAGCATAATAGTAAAACACTACGCTCTTGATGACGATAATTTCAATTTGGCTTGGGAAGCTCTAAAAGCTAGATATGAAAACGAAAGAATACTGGACGATAACCAAGTAACGACTATTAGTATTAAACTTGCCTAAAATCAAGAAAGAAACAAGTGAAGAATTTGTAACACTACAATCCACTGTTTCTAATTGTTTGTCGATTCTGCCGACACAATATACATATTCCCACAGACAGCTGGGACCCAATTCTGGTAAACATATGCACCGCCGCATTAGCAGAAAAGTCGTTACTTCTATGGGAGCAATCCCTCTCATGACGAAAAAAGTGCCCAACGTGGTAACAAATGAAAGATTTTCTCACCACCCAATATGAAATTGCGGAAAGAGTGGAGGAAAAAATTTACGGAACTACGAATATGAATACGACAAAAATAGAAGCTTAAACAGACCCCAAGTTAGTAGCAAAATCAATTCAAACAAAAACTTTTACAAAACGCACTCGTTCATATCCGAACAGAAAAAACAAACGTCATGCGAACTATGCACAAGAGGGCATAAACTTATATCTTGCGAGAAGTTTAAAAAAATAAATATTAACGAAAGGAACAACTTTGTTAGATCAAAAAGACACTTTACAAACTGCTTGTCTAATGCACACAATCTTAAAAATTGCAAAAGCAAATTTAGTTGTTTATACTGTCAAAAAAGACATAATTCAAATTCATTACAACAGATATCTTATCTCATCCCAAAGAAGCGGTTATCCCTAAAGAACCACGGGTTTAATTACAAAAGCAAATACCGAAGCCCCAATTCTAAAAATTGTCAAGAGACACGATGTTGCTCAAAGGCACAAGAAGCTCAAACGCTGCGCAGTGAACCACAAAGTGGACTAGTTACAGAACTAGTTACCACCATACCACCTCAAGTTGAATATAATACAAACAAATACCTTAATTCACAATTAAGGAAATTTCATAAGTTAAGTAAACTTACCCCTATAACGAACAAAACTCTAGAAGATCGGTAGTGTGAAGACTTCTCTAAAGCCACAGTTACGCGGTCAAATGATGGCCAGTACGTCTTACGACTACCTTTGGAGTCACATTTGACCAATCTCCACATATTGACAGAAAAAAACAACGTCAGAATTCAATCTGACAATAACAAAAATACAAATATACATATATCACTTTTCGATCCCCCAGGGTGGCCTTCGTTCAATATTGCTTCATAGCTAAATTTTCAAATTATGAGCAAAGCCTCAAAAAGAAAGTTAAAGGATCACCATATTCTCGATGCGATACAGTAACGCACCTATACTTACAAAAAGCAAAGGTCGCTCTTACCGCATCTATCCAAGTACTCCTCATACGTGTATGGGTGGGTTATGGGAATCAGCTATACAAAGCATCAAATTAATTACAAATAATTCTCTACTCTACGAATCAAATCCGTTCTCCATTCACGGCTATTCTCTCGCATGATCCCTCTAATTTCATAGTCCTAACTGAAGGGCTAAGGAGTACCCATTCTGGCAACATCTGATACAGGCATGGAGTTACCATCCTTCATAAGCCGACAACGCAGAAAAGGCAAATAATAAAAACATAGTTTAACAAGCCGATGGTATAGAAATTTTAGATAAGAACACAAATATAAACCTATCAAAGAAACAACCGCAAATATAACAACTATGAAAAGCAGTTAGAAACCCATAAATCCGTAAAATATAGTTTCTTATTTTACGCGCGTGAAAGAAAACTTACGTACATACCAAATACTAAGTATGTTTAAAACCACGCCCTCGGCTACTCTACCAGCAGTATGCCAAAATACAGGCAACAGCATGTACATACGTAATACTAGGCAAAATATTCGCCGGGGGGGCCCAGGATGTTTAATTGAGTTAATCCTCCAACCACTCTACCCGGGAAAAACTGGCACACCCTAGCTAGACACAACACCAGTACACCACACCTGGGGACACATTGGATTTCACCACAGTAGATATCAACTATCAAAAGGATTGTATCATCGCTATTATTTTTTATCACTTTCGCTGCTACACTGCGCCCCGTCGACACCTTTTAACATAATTCGTTCCTCACAATTCGACCATCAACATTCAATTCGTCTACGCAATTGGCTTTTCAACGTTCCCTTCGCCTCGTCAAAACTACCTTTGGCTCTGATCGACAGCGTTCCGCCCGCGCCGACACATAGCATTCCACTACATTGGACAGTAATTCGTTACCAACACAATTTTATAATATATGTATATTACAATAGGATAATTTTGAAGATATTGTGCTTTTTATAAATACACTAGTTTTTTTTTAACACTCTTGAGTGGTTGGTACTCCTAGATGAATTAACTTATTATATATTTATTCAACAATTGCTAAGTATTTGGGATAGTAGAAAAGAACTGCAGCCAAATACGCAGTGAAATAGATTATAACTGGCTCAGTAATCAGTCATTGAGTATGTGTTATTCCACGTGCATCCCAAAAGATTGATGCCATAACCTTTCCAGCCTACTTTTTCGTCTTTCCACTGCTGAGAACCGGTTCATCATGTGCAGTACACTAGAGTGACTGTAGATTGGACTTCAGTGGGAAATGGTGGAGCTATGTTTCTATAGTCACACACTAACGCAAGAATTCTGTTTTATTACGATTGAAGCACTCAAACATTTTTCAGAATCAGTTATTCGTTGTTTTTGTTGGATTGTGAACTTGCGAGGCACCCACTTTGCACAGAGCTTTCGCCTCTTTAAGCTTAGAAAATATCTTTTCATCGGTGGATTTCCCTGAGCCCAAATTCAACAGTATTTTCCCACACAAAAGCAATGATTTAATATCACACGAAATGCTTTATGATCCATTTTTTTGTAAACTAACACAAGTTGTCTCACAAAAATGCTATATCTCATTAATTAATAGTTATAATCCAACTAATAGAAATCATATATTTAGATGGCAGTAGTAGTATTACCTATGTAACAGCCACAGAGAAGCGTGAACGGGTCGTCTAGTGAGAATATAATTTTGAAATAAGAAGTGGAGTCGATATAAATCACTTTGTGTCGTTTCAAGGGGGCTGTTGCTGCAATAATCCCCCCAATGCCGATTCGTGTGATCCGTTTCCTCTCCGTTTTTTCGATTTGTTTCTCTTTGTATTTGTTTCCGATGTTGGTTTCCTCTCTTTTTTTTATACTCTCACAACAAAGTTGCTAAAGAGAGTATTATAGTTTTGTTCACATAACGGTTGTTTGTAAGTCCTAAAACTAAAAGAGTCAGATATAGGGTTATATATACCAAAGTGATCAGGGTGACGAGTAGAGTTGAAATCCGGATGTCTGTCTGTCCGTCCGTCCGTCTGTCCGTCCGTCCGTCTGTCCGTCCGTCCGTGCAAGCTGTAACTTGAGTAAAAATTGAGATATCATGATGAAACTTGGTACACGTATTTCTTGGCTCCATAAGAAGGTTAAGTTCGAAGATGGGCAAAATCGGCCCACTGCCACGCCCACAAGATGGCGGAAACCGAAAACCTATAAAGTGTCATAACTAAGCCATAAATAAAGATATTAAAATGAAATTTGGCACAAAGGATCGCATTAGGGAGGAGCATATTTGGAAGTAATTTTTTTGGAAAAGTGGGCGTGGCCCCGCCCCCTACTAAGTTTTTTGTACATATCTCGGAAATTACTATAGCTATGTCAACCAAACTCTATAGAGTCAATTCCTTCAGGCATTTCCATATACAGTTCAAAAATGGAAGAAATCGGATAATAACCACGCCCACCTCCCATACAAAGGTTATGTTGAAAATCACTAAAAGTGCGTTAACCGACTAACAAAAAACGTCAGAAACACTAAATTTTACGGAAGAAATGGCAGAAGGAAGCTGCACCCAGTCTTTTTTTTTAAATTGAAAATGGGCGTGGCGTCGCCCACTTATGGACCAAAAACCATATCTCAGGAACTACTCGACCGATTTAAATGAACTTCGGTATATAATATTTTCTTAGCACCCTGATGACATGTACGAAATATGGGTGAAATCGGTTCACAACCACGCCATCTTCCAATATAACGCTATTTTGAATTCGATCTGATGCCGTCTCTGTATAATATATACATTAGGAACCAATGATGATAGCGGAATAAAACTTTATACAAATACGGTATTTAAGCTGAGGTATCCCTTGTGGAAAAATTGTCGTGATCGGACTATAACTTCACAACTTCAAGGTCCCTGATATCGAACACGAAGAACTCAGTGCCTAACCTAATTTTTCACCAAAAATATAGGTAAATCTCTGAGATATTTTCATGTAATTCAGAGGGCATCATTTTTATACTCTTGCAATCTAGTTGCTAATAACGGTATATATCGTCAGATATATGGTTACATATACCAAAGTGATCAGGGTGACGAGTAGAGTTGAAATCCGGATGTCTGTCTATCCGTCCCTGCAAGCTGTAACTTGAGTAAAAATTGTGATATCTTGATGAAACTTGGTACACGTATTTGGTGGCACCATAAGAAGGTCAAGTTCGAAAATGGGCGAAATCGGAGCACTGCCACGCCCACAAAATGGCGATAACCAAAAACTTATAAAGAGCTATAACTAAGCCATAAATAAAGATATGAAAATAAAATTTGGTGCAAAGGATCGCACTAGGAAGGGTCATATTTGGATGTATTTTTTTTGGAAAAGTGGGCATGGTCCCGTCCCTACTAAGTTGTTTGCAAATATCTCGTAAACTACTGAAGCTATATTAATGAAACTTTCAGAAGTAATTTCTTGAAGGTGCTATCTTAAAACGGAGGAAATCGGATTATAACCACGCCCACCTGCCATACAAATGTTATGTTGAAATCTACTAAAAATGCTTTAATTTAGTAAGGAAATACGCAATAAACCTTAAATTTCATGGCAAAGATGACACAGAGGGATTATATTCAAATTTAAAATGGGCGTGTCTCTGCCACTTAAGGGTCTAAAACCATATCTCAGAAACTAATCGACCAAATTCAGCGAAATTCGGTTCGAACCATTTCCGTAGCATCTATGGTTCGAAATTGGGCGAAATATATTCACAACGACGCCTACTTCCCATATGCCACAATTTTGAAGTCCATCTGATTCGTTCACGTTATAGTATATGAGTTCAACACCAGTGAAGATAACGGACCAAAACTTTGCACAAATACTGTATTTCTAGTGTAGCATAGCTCGAATAAAAATCACCGAGATCAGACCATTTTATTGAAAATATCGGTAAATATCTCAGATATTCTAAACATATTCATAGGAGATGTGTTCCTTCCAACAGTGTTCGCCTGTGCCAAAAATGGGCAAAATCAAGCCAATATTTCTTCTTGCCTCTTATTTGATTTTCACAATTCTAGTGGACTTTGTGCCGAATATATTGGTCAAATTTTGAATAACCTTAATAAATTTGCATGGAAATATGTTCATACTTTAGTCAACGTGTTGGCCCCCATATACATATGTAATAACACGATTTCTGCCTTTTCTTTTTACTTTACGACGAATATATTGCGTATTTCCTAAGATATCTTTAAAATATTATAAGAATATATTATACATTAAATTTTTTAGGCGCATGTAAACTATATTTGAAAATCAGTAAGAAATACTAACGTAAATTAATAGTAGTCTAGTATCAAAGGCACGCAATTAGAAAACCTGCTTTTCAGATGGACCAAATGCGACGCTTAAATGTTAAACTGAGCTAAACTTCAACCTCAGTCAAATTGTAATTATTATTAATTGTTTTAATTTTGTTTTTGCGAAAAAATCGCGATTTACAAAGCACCATAGATAGCTTATGGAAGGTTTAGGTATTAAGACACAGATGTTTACATAGACGTAATAATTTACAATATTTAGCATACATACATATTTCATGGGAATTAGTATTTATTCTTTAAAATTGTTTTCAATGTATTTGGCTACAAATCCCCTTACTCAAATGTTATTGAATAATTTTTAAAACAAAAATGGCTTACCTACCTATGTCTATTCACAACAACTCAAACTTTCAACCTTGATATATGGTATACTTAAAAATTGTTTTCACAAATTTTCTACCTAGCTTAGCCTTCACGAGCGAACATTTACGGAAGATGAACTCCTTTGTTTCAGAAAGCATTAAAAAATGCAATTTACGTAGTAGTTTTCCATGTAAATACTTTCAAGGCTATTAAGCAAATTACTAATTTCTAAGATATATATATTTGTATGTACTATATATGTATAATATATATATATTATTATGCTAGATGTTTATACTTTCAGTTACACTATATAACTTGAGTAGTGAAGTCTACATTTTTAGCTGAAATTTTAATTAATTAAGTGAAAATTTACCATAGTAGTGTTAGCATCATCAATGATATCAATAAAATAAAATATACTACGAAACTATATCAACATCCACTTGAAAAGAAGACTGAAGGAAGACCAGCAAGTTACCCTAAAAAGAGAACACAGGAGTCATTCGGAAGAAAAATCAGAAAGTATTTAAACACTTATTTTAATAGATTAAGATTAAATTATTTATTTTCTTTAGTAAGATTTAATTTTAAGAAATTATGCCTAGATTAAATAAAAGATCTGTTGTACAAAGTCGACTTGAAAATAGAAGACGTATGCAGATTCTTCGGGCTAACTCATTATATAGAGTTAGTGAGCAATCACATAATACTCAAAGCCATGCTAATCGCAGATTAGATCCAGAAGTCCGCCTGTCAGAACAAAGTATCAATACAGTTCAACATAGGACAAGGCGACAAAATCAAGAGTTTCGGTCTGCTGAGCAAAGTATAAATACTGTTCAGCAAAGGTCTCGGCGGGAAGATCCCGGAATAAGGTTAGCTGAACAAATCATAGATACCAATCAGCATAGAACCCGGCGACAAAATCCTCAATTTCGCTCTGAAGAGCAAGGTAGGAATACCCGAGAACATAGGTCACGGCGGGAGAACCCCGACGTTAGGTCTGCTGAGCAAAGTATAAATACTGTTCAGCATAGGTCTCGGCGGGAAAACCCAGAGCTTAGGTCTGCTGAGCAAAGTATAAATACTGTTCAGCATAGGTCTCGGCGGGAAAATCCCGAAATAAGGTCAGCTGAACAAATCATAGATACCATTCAGCATAGAACCCGGCGACAAAATCCTCAATTTCGCTCTGAAGAGCAAAGTAGGAATACCCGAGAACATAGGTCTCGGCGGGAAAACCCAGAGCTTAGGTCTGCTGAGCAAAGTATAAATACTGTTCAGCATAGGTCTCGGCGGGAAAACCCAGAGCTTAGGTCTGCTGAGCAAAGTATAAATACTGTTCAGCATAGGTCTCGGCGGGAAAATCCCGAAATAAGGTCAGCTGAACAAGTCATAGATACCATTCAGCATAGAACCCGGCGACAAAATCCTCAATTTCGCTCTGAAGAGCAAAGTAGGAATACCCGAGAACATAGGTCCCGGCGGGAGAACCCAGATCTTCGGTCTGCTGAGCAAAGTAGAAATTCAAGGCAACATAGAATTAGACGCCAAAACCCTATTATTCGGTCAAATGAGCAGTCTCATAATACCATAGTACACCGAGAACTTAGAAGAAATCCTAACTATAGACATTTAGAGCGCATACGTGATCAAACACAAAGAGAACGTTCGAGAAGAAATCCTGAAACAAGGAGAGAGGAACGTTATAGAGAAACGCAACGACGACAGCTTATCAGGAGGGGTGCAAGGGAACAAATTTTAAATCAGAGACGTCAACAACAAAATCAGGTCCGTATTCATAGAGAAAACTTGGCATATAGGCAAATTCAAAACGAAAGGCAGTCCCAACGAAATATATTAAACAGAGAAAATAATGTCTCTGATATTTTTGCAAATGGTGGCATTTCAAGAGATTTTCGAAGCATTTATTTTGAAAATATAAAGAAAGGTCCCACCGAAATATGTATTTGCTGTGGGGGATTATGGTTTCCACATCAAGTACGCAAGTTAAATTTCGGAACTATAACTCAAGTTCACCCAGATGCTTCATCTGCTTTCTTTTTAAAGCAAAAGTTTCCTTCTGAAGATGGAAACTACAACTTTTGCTTAACTTGCAAAAATGGGATTACCAAAAATAACATACCAAAAATATGTTTGTTAAATGGTCTAGACTTTCCGGATATACCAGATTGTTTAAAAAATTTAACCCCTATTGAAGAAAGGCTAATAATGCCTCGATTGCCTTTTATGACCATTCGTCCTTTGGGATATCAAGGCCAAAGTTCGATTAAAGGTGCCGTTGTCAATATACCTATTTCTGTTAATAATGTTGTGACATCTCTACCGAGGACTTTTGATCAAACTCATGTGATACAAATTCACTTAAGAAGACGTATGGAATACAATCATGATTATATGACTGATACCATACGGCCTGCGAAGGTTATGGAAGCTTTGCGATTCTTAGTGAATACTCCTCTGTATCGTGAGCATAATATACACATAAATGAGAATTGGATTTCAGGCTTTAATAACCAAGAAGAAGTTCCCTTTGTTGCATCTGCTGAAGATGATAGATTGGTTCAATCTCTTTATGAGGAACAGACTTCCCATAATAATCACTCAGACATTCCCATAGCACCTGTACCTGCAGAACTAAACCCAGGTGGTCAAGAGACTCTTTTAGACAATATTCCTGTAGAAAACATGGAATATAACCGTTTAGTTATAGCGCCAGGGGAAGGTCAAAGGCCAATTGACATGGTTCAAGATAATAATTCGGAAGAATTGTCATTTGGAACAATATACGTTGGGCAGAAACGTACATGCTCTGAAACATATAGTAAGATAGTACGTTCCGAAATTCGCCGCTTTGACCGCAGAGCGTGTACCATTCCAAAGTTGTTCTACGACTATAAAAAATTAGAATTACTGCAAATTAAGAATAGTACATCCATTTGCCTTCGAAAGTTTTCTGGTCCTAACCGTGTTACGGCGCAAAATGTATTAAATGAAAACTTTGTTCAAAACTTGATTCAACATGATGACGGTTACAAAGTTTTGAAAGGTGTTAGATCCTCTCCTGCTCACTGGGAAGCTGAGAAAAAAAAAGCAATTGCAATGATTCGCCAATTTGGGCTTCCAACCTTTTTCATAACTCTATCGTCTGCTGAATCTCAGTGGGTTGAGCTGTTGGTTATTCTGTCGAAAACTGTTGATTCAAAAGATATTTCACAAGAAGAAGCCAACATTTTATCAACCCAAGATAGATATCGCTTAATCCGCTCAGATGCGGTTACTTGTGCTAGATATTTTGATTACCGTTACCGGCAAATCCTTAAACTTTTTAAAGATAATACCGGCATTTTTGGAACACATTTTGTAAAAAACTATTACTGGAGAGTAGAGTTTCAACAGAGAGGTTCTCCGCATATACATGGCATGTATTGGCTTAATAATGCTCCCAAGTTCAACCTTCAAAATCCTGAGACATTCTCCGAAGTCATTGATTTCATTGACACTTATGTTTCAACAGATGGTTCAGTAAGCCACTTGGAACATTATTTAGATTATCAAAAGCATAATCACAGTCGGTCGTGTACTAGAGAAATAAGAGGACAACAATTTTGTCGTTTTGGTATACCATATCCACCAATGCCTTGCACACAAATATTGCTTCCTTTTCCAGACACAACCCAAGATTTGGAAAGGCATAAGGAAAACTTTTCTAGAATTCAAAATGTTTTAAATTCAACTCTGTCTACAGAAGATATATCGAATTTAGATAATTTTGAATATTTCTTGAGCGATAATAGAATAAACATGTCTTTTGATGACTATTTGCTAGCTCTGAGATCAAGCTTATCGAAACCTAAAATTTTTCTGAAAAGAAAAATTAAAGATCGATTTATAAATGCTTATAATCCTCTTATTTTGGAACTCCATAGGGCTAATATGGATATCCAATATATACTGGATGCATATGCTTGCTGTTCCTATATAATTAATTATATTAACAAATCGAACAGAGGAATTTCTAGGCTCTTAAATGAAGCTATATCAGAAGTAAGTGCCGGAAATTATACAATAAAGCAAAAACTTCAACATATAGGTCATAAATTTATATCAGGCACGGAAATATCTGCACAAGAAGCTGTTTATTGCTGCATTGGGCTTCATCTTTCGGAAGCTAGTAATGGAGAAATATTTATAAATACCTCACGACCGGAGGAACGTGTTCGAATGGTAAAACCTAGGGCGGAACTTCAGAACCTTCCTTCAGACTCTACTGAAATATTTGTAGCTGGTATTTTAGACCGTTATGTGCAGCGGCCCGATCAGTTAGAAACTGTTTGCTTAGCAGATTTTGCATCTATGTTTAAATTTGTGAAATCCAATAGAATAGTGCAAGACAGTGATCATGAAGAAGAAGAGAGGGAAGATAATAACGTACCAGATATTGGGGTACCCATTGCACTAAGAGACGGTAGCGGTTTTGTTAAAAAACGTACCAAACCAATTATTATTCGGTACAGAAGGTTTAGTCCTGATGTGACCAAAGATGAGTATTTCCGCGAAATGGTAATGCTTTTCTATCCATGGCGGAATGAACAGCAAGATCTTATTGAAAATGATAATGAGCTAACTTGTATAACTCACCGTATTTTAATTGAGGGAAATCGAAAAAAATATGATGTTTTTGATCAAAGAGAACTGGAAAATGTCTTAGAAAGTCTTTATAATGAGACAGACCTAGAAGAAGCTGTGCAAAATGAACTACCTGTTGTGGAAAATGAGTTTCGGGTGTTAGCACTTCCAGAAATAAGCCCTAATATTAATTTGCTGGATTTGCATGGCGAACATACAACAGATAATGGTACTGAATCTGATTGCAATATTAGGCTTATTAAACTACCCCCTTTAATTTCGGTTGAGGAACTATTTTCTCTAGTTCAAGGTTTAAATATTAAGCAAAGAACATACTTGACTCATTTGATGCATCAGATTAAAACAAATCGACCATTTTATGAATTCATTGGGGGCGGAGCAGGTGTTGGAAAAAGTCGTTTGATATCTGCAATATATCAAGCTCTTAACCATCGCTTCAATTCTACACCTGGATCCAACCCAAGTTCTTTAAAAGTTCTCCTTTGTGCACCTACGGGTAAAGCAGCATTCGGGATAGGTGGACTGACACTTCACTCAATATTTTCTCTTCCTGTAAATCAGCTGAATAGAGAGTTGAGGCCCCTAAGCAGTGACATAGTTAACTCTTTGTATTCCAAACTTGCTGACTTAAAACTAATCATAATTGATGAAATATCAATGGTGGGCGCTCGAATGTTTAGCTATGTTGATGCTAGGCTTAAACAAATTTTTAAAACAAACAACCCATTCGGTGGCATACCGATTATAGTGTTTGGAGATTTGAAGCAACTCTCACCTGTTGGAGATAGGTGGATATTTTCTTCTAACCCTAATGATGCTTACAGCACTTTAGTTGGTTCTCCTTTGTGGGACTTGTTCAAATATTTTGAATTAACAGAAATAATGAGACAAAGGGACGATCAAGCTTTTGCTATTGCGTTAAACCATATGGCATCTGGCACTATGACAAATGATGATATATCATTAATTCAAACTCGGGTAGTTAATTCTGAAGAAGTCCCCGATGATGCGATCCATTTATTTTGGTCAAACGAAGAGACAAATAATTTCAATGCCCTTAAGCTCAGTCGAATTACAACTGAAGCTATTTCTTCAACTGCCAAAGACTCTGTAAGAGGAATGGGTATAGGTGATCAACAAGAGAATATTTTGGAAAGAGTTCAACTTTTCAAAACTTCTGAAACACAGGGACTTCCTTATGAGTTGACACTAAAAACCACTGCAAAATACATGATTACAGTGAATATAAACACATGTGATGGTTTAGTTAATGGGGCAACTGGAGAACTAATGCAAATTGATTATCCAGTAATTCTTTGGATTAAATTCTTTGAACCTTCTGTTGGTTTGATAGCAGGATCCAAAAAGCCTCATCCTCTAGAAAGTTCTTGGACCCCAATTGAAAAAGTTGTTAGATCTTTTCAATATAAAAGAAATGAGCAAATTACATTTGAAAGAAATCAGTTTCCAGTTGTTCCAGCTGAGGGAATAACTATTCACAAAAGTCAGGGTGCTACATATAATAAAGTTGTCGTTCATACTCGACCCAGAATGCCTAGAGCTTCGATATATGTCGCTTGCAGTCGAGCTACTACGGCAGTAGGTCTTTTTATTGTCGGAAATTTTATTCCTCCTAATAAATTTTCCGAATCGCATCCAGTATTTAGGGAAATGATGGAATTGAGCACATCTAAAGCCCTGATTACAAGTTTCAATTTTATGATTTCTCGATCATCAGCACTTCAGATTTTATTTCATAATGTTCAGAGTCTCCACGCTCAAATTAACGATATAAAAGGCGACTGTCTGCTGCTATCTTCAGATATTTTATGCTTCGTAGAAACCTGGAGCATTCCTGATGAACATTTTGAGATACCAGGATTTACTCTTATAAACGAGCTGAGGATAGATAGCACTGAGACAAGCAACCGAAATAAGCGGGGCCTTATAATTTATGCAAAACATAGTGTTGCCAGCTCTATAGAACCGAAGATTATAAAGAAAATTTATTCAGGCCGCAAAGTTTTAGAAGCAGTTTTGTTTAAATGTTTCAACAACAATATTCTGGTTCTTTACAGAAACTCAGCTTTTCCCCTCAGGCTTTTAATTGCAGAACTTCAAGAAATTCTTACTACAGAGTTGTGCAATCAAAATGTCTTAATTGTTGGAGATTTTAACATTTGTTTGAAGTCTACAGGGTCTACAATAAAAAATCTTCTTCAAGATAAAAACTTTAGTTCCCTGCTTAGTGTAGAATATTCAACTACACCTGTGGGGACGCAAATTGATTGGGCATTTTCAAACATGGATCATTCTCATGTTGATGCTATCACTTATGAGACAGTGCATAGCTATCATGATGGTATTTGTGTCTCTATTTCGGACTAAGGCTATGTGCAACAGTATCTTTTTCACACATAAGGGCATTAGAATAGGTTAAAAATATGACATTATGAATTAATAAATAAATTTTAAATCATTTGTGTAATTTGTTAATATGTAAGAATTTGTATAAATATAAGGTAGAATTAAAATAATTTAATAAATCTTTCAAAATTGTAATATTATATAATGAAATATACATTATTAAATATTAAGAGAAATGTAGTTTTTTGAAAAAAAAAAATATTGTTTTAAATAAAATATATTATTTGTTAATATATAAGAATTTGTATAAATATAAAGTAGAAGTAAATATTTTAATAATAAATGAAATGTACGTAGGATACATTTTGCTATTTGTAAAAACATATCTTTAGAATTTAAAAATATAACATTTAATTATTAAAATATATAATACTTATTACTTCTAAGTCAAACTTGTATAATCTTATTCATGTAAGAAATAAAATGTGCATTAACTTCGAAAAACGATTGTTTTTTTACATAGTCCTCAATACAGTTAAAATAAATGAAAATACAATTCAATACTCAAAGTACACAAATTGATATAATCTAATTAATTTTACAGCAAAATAAAAAAATATGTAAATGACGGATAATAAAATCTCAATTATCACTTTATCATGCGAGAGTATAAAATGTTCGGTGACACCCGAACTTAGCCCTTCCTTACTTGTTATTTTATTTATTTATTATAACATTTTGTTTCTTTGTAAAAATCAATTTTTTGGTGTTTTCGCGCCCGATTATTGCACTGTCATTAAACATGCCCGTTCTGATATTTGTGCAAATATTATTTTGAAAGTTTTTTTTTCCTTTTAACTTTCGGTTTTTACAACCCAATCTTTAATCTGTATAATCTTTTTATCACTTGATTTCTGAATATATATAAGGGGTTTGTTTTGTGGTTTTGATAATGGCACGAATGTTTTTGTTTTGTTTTTTCTGTTTTTTGTAACAGTTTGTTTTTTGGTTTTTGTAACTGCTCTGTTGGCCCGTTTTTAAAGCGGATTTGTATATTTTATTTTTTTTCTTTGAGGCTCAAAGGACCATGTATACGGCACAACTGCACTTACCAATCGCTTTGCACTTTTACCTTTTTGGAGTAGAACCGATCGGGGCTGTATTAATTTTCTAGCTTTGGATTTATTCCAGAAAGCGTAAACACAACAAATGCTCCACAGTAGTTTATACGAAATTTCAATACTTTGATCACTAAGTTATTATGACTTAAAATGTTTAAGTATATAGGAAATATACATAGGTTTTGAAAAGTCAATCACAGTCGTTATTACAAGTATGACACGCAAATGCTTTAATCACGAAGTTATTATGACTTATAATGTGTAAGTGTATAAGAAATTTACATAGGTTTTAAAAATGGTTCAGAGTCGGTATTATGACACGCAAATGCTTTAATCACTAAGTAGGCGTAACAGGACGGCGAGCGAAACGACGATATGCGGACTCAATAGTTAATTCAAACTAACTTCTGTGCAGCAGGGACGATCCCCTGTGTTGGCTGGCATACCGATACGTTTAATCGAGTGGGATGTGTATGTGAATGTGTGGGTGTAAGATGCTCTCACATGTGGATTTTTTTTTTTTTTTTTTTTTTTTTTTAAGTAGGGGGAAGCATCGAAAGCCGAAGTGCGGAACTTTAATCCGCTAAACCTAACCTACTCCCAACTCACGACTCTCCCACGGAACCACCGGCTAGGTATTACTTCGTGGGAGGGACTAGACATTTAAATCTCCTCTATTGCGCGGACTAACGGACGCCTCGTCTGTTGAAAAGATGTAAGTTTGGTCATTATGAACGCTGACGCTTCGCTGACAGCTTTCCATTTATCAGTCGACTAACACATGAGTGTCGTTAAATTATCGGCCGTAAAACTACCACCGAGTGTGGTTTTTAGATTTTCCCTTGTATTCGAAAATCGAGGGCAATAAAATAAAACATGTTCAGAGTCTTCTATATGCTCTGTACACGTCGGACAGTTCGGACTAACGTCATTGTGGAATCTGAAAAGGTAGCTTCTAAAGCAACCATGTCCACTAAGTATTTGGGTCAGATAGAAATCTAAGTCCCCATGTCGTCTGTCTATCCACGAGTGGATGTCCGGTATAAGTCGGTGGGTCCAGCGCCCTTTGGATGAGGAATTCCACCGCTCCTGCCACATTCTAGTGCTCTTGTTTCTCTCCTCTGTCCTCGCCGAGACAGTTTTAGGCGTTGATAATTGATACAAACGCTCGAGTTCATCTCCCTGGATGTCAATGGGCGGCATGCTGGCTAACACTTCAGCAGCATCGGTTGATATAGTCCGGAAAGCACTTATTACCCGGATTGCAGAAAGTCTATGCACTGCAATTACTTTTTTGGCATACGCTTTTATATCCATTGCCTGTATCCATACTGGTGCCGCATACAGTATTACGGAACTCATTGCCTTCGCTATTAAGAATCGCCGGCTGGAACGCACACAGCCTCTATTGGTCATCATTCTCGATAGGGCATTATAAATTTTGTTTGCCTTGGCGGAAGAATACTCCAAGTGTTCTTTAAATTTTAATTTGGAATCTAATATTACTCCCGGATACTTCAATTGCGGCTGCGAAGTAATCTTGCATTCCCCAATGGTGAGCTCTATTCGTTCTTCTATCTTCCTAGTGCTTATCAGTAAAACTTCTGTCTTTTCCTCCGCCAGTTTCAGACTCATAGAAGAAAACCATTGACATAGATTATTTATGCACTCCTTGCATTTATCTCTCAGGTCGGCTAATTGTTTGGCAACTGCTACCACCATGAGATCGTCCGCATAAGCTACTAGTTTCACGTCCGTTGGTTGCTGTATTCTTAGCACCCCGTCATACATAAGGTTCCATAATAGTGGGCCTAACACTGAGCCTTGGGGTACTCCACTCGTGATAGAGTAGCTCTTGGTGCCTTCATCCGTATCAAAAAACAGCTTTCTGTTTTTAAAGTAGCTCGTTATTATATTTATAAGGTATTCAGGGGCCCGTATTTCATCCAGGGCATTGATTATGTCTGCCCAGTTCGCCGAGTTGAAGGCATTCTTGACATCCAGCGTAATCAACGCGCAGTACTTTTTTGTGCCACCTTTCCATCTTTTGCCACTTACTGCACATTTCGCAATATCGACGACTTCTCGTAGTGCGTCTATAGTGGATCTCTTTTTTATGAAGCCGTATTGTCTCTCTGATAATCCGCCGGCTTTTTGGATTGCTAATTCCAAGCGGTTTCTTACAATGCTTTCGTACACTTTCCCAATCTTGTCGAGCATGCAAAGAGGTCGATAAGATGAAGGTTCTTCTGGTGCCTTTTTTGGTTTCGGGAGTAGAACCAGGCGCTGTATCTTCCACGGATCGGGGGATTCGGGAGTAGAACCAGTGGATTGTGGATTGTATTGATGTGGATTGTGGTGATGTCGAGGTGAGTGTGGTGAGTGTAGCGTGTTAGTGACGTGTGTAGGTGCTGTTTGGGGCAAGCGACTAAGTCTCATTTAGCCAATATTGTTGCCCTATTTGTGCAAAATTTTCCCTATAAATTCTATGCGCTCTGTTATAGATTTGTTCAATTATTGCCCCTTGATCTTCTTTATTAGTAAAATCATTCGGAAGTAGTTTGGTAAATAAAAATTTGATTGTCTGAAATGTTTCTTTCCAAATATGATTTATTGCGTACAGCACTTCAGGTGTGCAGAATATTCCAGTAACTATTTTTGGATTTATATATCATTTCAGTTATATATATGACTAACATATGTTCATTTCTTTTAGTACTTTTGATAAATGCTCCTAAATGATACTATCCTTCAGTTTTACCACCTTGACGTTTGATATACTTGTACATATTTATGCGCATTCAATACATGCTTTTATATGTGTATGATTTGACGAAATTACGCATTCGTGGGAACCATATGTACGTTTCACTTGATCTCCTCGTAGAGTTGCTACATCTGTTTCTTTAACACTTTTGTGTGGACACACACCCGCTAAACCAGCTGAACTAGCATCTCTAAGAATTTCGTGATTTCCATCTAGCCGATATGCGAATAGTAGAGGTTGGACAACAGTTTCTACTTTAATCTATTAAATTCGTCCTGGTCGTAGTTTCAATTAAAGGTCTAATTTTTACGTAATAGTTTTGGATATGTTCAGATATTACTGCGAAACCTGGAATGAACTTTCGAAAATATGCACTCAACCCTAAAAATTTGTAACATTTGTTGGTCGTGCATAATTTTGTATTGCGTGCGTTTTATCTTGGCCTGGAATTAATCCATTCGTTGATATTTGATATCCATTTTCAAAAATTCGCATTTTGAAATTAGATTCTTTTAAAAATTCAAAAACTGTCCTAAGTTTTCGAAATATTTCTTTGTCGGAATTACTGCAGATATGTACATATGTCGTCCATATAATGAATCATATTATCTTTCGTTATTTCTTGGATTTTGGACATTAAACGTTGAAATACTATTGGAGCGTTCTTGAGTCCAAATGGCATTCTTTTAAATTCGTATACACCTTCGAACATAGGAGCATTTTCCTTCAAAAACCGAACAAAAGTGAGAATTACAAACAACAGCGTTCCTACTCAAAATTGATTTTTTTTAATACCTAAGTAACCGTTCTACAATAAACCGCTTAAATGATTGACCTTCAGCCCGCTATATTGCCACACAAATAGTCGGAACCTAGACTTCGTTCAGTACGCACTGATTTTGTGTTGCGTGAAGTAATAGAAGTATTAATTTAGTTTTTGTATTATTTTGTTTTTTTTCGGGAAAACAATGAAATATCTAAAAAAAACCAAAAAAATATTTTTGAAATTTTTTAGAAATTAGTGTTTTTGTTATATGTATTGTTGGGGGAGGTTTAATTGTTTTTACTAAACTACAGGGTTTCTACTTATCATATAAATTTAAACTTTTTCCCAATCTTTCCCCCCCAATAAAAAAAAACACGTTTATTTGGCTGGTCACTTGCATAAAATGAGTGGTATATATGTATGTATATGGTATAAGGGGCTCTATCGGAACCGGTGTGAAGATTGGCCAATGGGGGTGGCACCGCCCACTTTTTGGTGAAATCCCATATCTCGGAACCCGACGGACCGATTTCGGCTAAATTTAGTATATGATATTCTATTATTTTAGTATTTCTATGTTACAATGTGAAAGTGAGCGAAATCAGACTACAATCACGCCTACTTCCCACATAACACAATTTAAAATTCCATTTGATTCTTTCACATTCCAGTACACAAATAAAGAAGTAATTAATATAATGGAATAAAATTTTGTAATAATTCCCTGAAAGTATGCCACCTTTTGACCAAAAATTGTCCAAACCCAACCAAAATTGTTAAAGCCCTCAGGTACCGAATATGTGGACCCCGGTATCTTCAGTTGACGCATGTTCGAAAATATCGTTCACTGTGTGAGATATGAAATTGAAATTCAAACAAAATTCTTTCCTGACAATAGTATTCCTTTGTATCAAAAATGGGTTGAATCGAGTCAATACTTTCTTTTTTTTGTATCTTTCTTAAAAAAAAAATGTAATGTGAAATTGAAAAAATGAGGAAAATAAACGTTTTGAATGATAAAACACTGTTTAACTTTAGTAAGTATCGTTTTCGGCTGATGGTCGATTTTTCGACCACATTCCCGTGGCTAAACGACTTAATATAAAAATCTCAAAAAGCCGGAAATGGGTTAAGATGATATTTGTTACGTTTTATACCAGCCACCCAGAAGCCACCCATGTGAGGGGCGTTTGATGGATTGACGTGCCAAACTAGTTGGGCGTTTGCGAAATATGATGACACTATTTCATCGCGAATGCAGCGTTCATAGGCTAATCGCAATTCCTTTTCAGCACCCACGAAGTTAGTGCCGTTGTAAGAGTAAATGTGCTGACAGTACCCTCTCCGGTTAGTAAAATGTTTGAAAGCAGCGATGAAAGCAATTGAAGAAAGGTCTCCAGCAAGTTCGAGATGCATTGCACCAGTACTCATGCAAATAAATAAGCATATGTATGCCTTTGTGGATGTACCTCTTCCATGCGTAAACTTCACGGCGTAGGGCCAGCGTAATCGACTGCACTATGTAAAAAACATCTGGTTGAAGTGACTCGACTTGGAGGCAGATCAGCCATGAGTTGTTGTAATGGTTGCCAACTCAGTCGTCTACAACGAAAGCCAATATACCACGGACGAGGTTACGAATGCTTGGCTCGCAAAATCTTCAATGCAACGCTTGCATTATCTGAGGTCCACCATATAATGTTAAAAAATGTACTTCTGCTGCGATTAATTTAGCAAGCGGTGATTTTTTCGGCACCATTATAGGATGTTTAACATAATTCGAAAGCGGAGCGTTTTTGATGCGGTCTCCTACTCGTAGGATACCATTTGCGTCTAGAAAAGGTTGTAGTCTTGTTAGACTGCTTCGTGTATGTATTGGCTTATTTTCTTTCGTCAAAAATCACAATCGTCAGTAGTTTGCGTCAGCAGTGTTACAGCCTTGCTAGATTTTAGCGCGAGCTCTGTAGTGTGTGATTCTGCACAAATCGGCCAGTTACTGTTGTTCTCATGTAGCCATTGCGGACCATGCCACTAAAGTTGATGTGTGAAAAACTGCGATGGTAATATGCCCCTTGAAGCGCAATCAGCGGAATCGTGCTCTGACACAACGTGCCTCCAGTGTGTTCCTGGTAGAACATCTTGTACAGCAGCAGCGCGATTGCCCACGAATACTGACCAAGGGTTAGGGTTAGGGTTGCCTTGTAACCACGCTAAGGTAATCATTGAGTCCGTCCATGCGTATAATCTTGTGAAGGTGTGGTTCAGATTTGATTGAACTTGCTTCACTAGCTGCACAGAGCTCGAGTCGTGGTAACGAAATAGTTTTCAGAGGCGCTACTTTTGTTTTCGCTGCTACTAGTACGACCTTAATCGTATCGTCCGGAAATTGTGTGCGACAGTAAAGTGCGGCTGCGTATGCGATTTCTGATGCATCGGTAAAAATGTGATACTGAGAGTCAGAAGTTTTGCTAGTTCCTAACCAGCGGTTTAGTTTTAGCGCTGATATTTGCGGAAATTCACGACGATGTGCCAACCAGTCCCTCGCAATTTCTGAAGGAACTGGTTCATCCCAATCCGCATTTCAGCGCCATAGTTTATGTAGCCAAATCTTAGGGCGGGTTGTACAGGGCGCGATCAAACTCAACGGATCGAATACCTTACTTGAGTCGGAGAGAATAGTTCGTTTTGTAAGTTTAGGAGGCAGGTCGTTAAAACTCACTGTTATAGAAAGTGAATCGTTGTTTGTGTGCCATATGGTACCAAGAGTGCGGATCTGGTCTCCATCGGCCAAGAGATGCGAAATTTGTTTAAATGCGTGTGGTATCATATCTCTAAGCATTTTAGAATTAGTTCCCCATTTGCGTAGTTCGAACGCACTTTCAGAGAGCGCGTGGGAGACGTTTTTTTGAAGTAAAGCGAGTTCATCAAATGTATCAGCACCAGATAGTAAGTTGTCCGTATAAAAGTCTGACCTTATAACTTCAATGACTTCCTTGCTTGCGTTTGACGCGTGCGGCTCGATGTAATCACTTAACAGCAAGCTATGATGCTGAGGCGACTCCATACGTGACCTTTAAAAGACGATACTCGCGAACTGGATCTGTTGGATTCGAACGCCAACCTATGCGTTGATAATCTGTGTCTTTGCGATATCGGCTATGATTCCGAAACGGTGAGGGCGAAAGCGAACCAAAACAGAAAATAGATCTTTTTGTAGCTGTGGGCCTAACATGAGGGCATCGTTTAAAGCATTCACAGAGGTTGACTTCATAGGTGCGTTGAAAACGACTCGAAGTTTCGTTGTTTGACTTGTGGTCTTTACCACCGCATGATGTGGCATATAGTATAGTTTATCTGTTGTCGTCTATGTCTAATAAACATAGTATACTCTGTGCGAAGTTATTAGTTACCTGTAAATCTTCTTTCCATGCAAAGTAATGCTCGAATAGCTGCTTCTCGTGATTCACCTATCAATACGTTTCTCTTCAAAGGTAAACGAACGATGTAGCGACCATCCGATGCACGCTCGGTCGTATCGTCGTATAGTTTCTCACATATAGATTCTTCAGAGTTTGCGGGCGGGTAGTTCTTCCAGTTCCCAAAAGTTGTGGATGAGTTGAGTTAAATGAAAGTCGGAACGTAAAGCCTAAATGTTCACTGGTGGGCTTTGTAAATTGGCAGCGTTGCCAAACAGTACATCCGAATACCCTGACAAAGTCCGTGTAGTAGAAATTTGTCCAGTTCATCCATTCCAATTAAAATGTCTATTGATGCGGACTGGGAATAAATGCGGTCAGCTAGTGGCAAATCCGTAAGATGCAGCCAAAAAGTCATCGGTAAAGCGGAGGTTCGAAGATCGTTAGTAATTTTCGGTAAGATGAGCGTACTTACCTGAAATTTAGTATCAAGCGTTCGCGTTGATATGAAGAATCTAACTTCTCCCTTTACACGGCCTCCTTGTAGTGACCCAATTACAGTGACGTGAACGGATGACAGCGTTCTGGGAAGACGAACAGTCATCCCAGAATTCGACTGGTGTTTCGAGTGAACGTGTTGAAGTATAGAATTTAGCACTTGCTTTATTCCCTTAGCAGTATCCTTGGCTGCACACCCAATTGCCATGAGTGGTTTGATGTGGCTGTCCACCATGACACGCATGACCTCGCGGTCAATAGGTCCCAAGCTTCAGCTATCACATACTGCTAAATAGTGTAATTTTTGTCATGCATGAAAAGGAAGCCATGGAGTGGGATCACCACTAAATGACGGCAACTGTAGCTTTGGAAGTGGTACAGGAGCAGTTGAATCATGAACGGTAGTTAGCTTTGGCGGTGCTGTACCACTCCTCACCTTGTATGCGTGCCTGCTCTTCCATGGAAACGTGTTCGTCACCACATGTGGGTTCCACCTCTTGTTGTGCTACGCAAAACCGAATTTATTGCTCCTCCAACAATTGGAGGTAAGTATTTATTACCGCAGTGTCTACCGACAGAGCATCCACTTTGCGAGATTGCAAATAGCGTTTGATAGCATTTAGCGCGGAGTCGCGAATTTTAGCCGAAGACATGATTAATATTAAAAATGCGGAAACATATTTAAAAAATAGCGAATTTGCGGAATATCATTAATATGCGATGATATCCGGCTCGAAGGACCAAAATACGTTGATGTATAATATCGTTCGCGGAAGATGAATTATATTAACGCGGATTGAAATAAAAAGCGTGCTATGCGGTCGAATTCCCTTATTGAAGAGGGAGATAAAACGGAAGCTGGTTTGACAGCAAGCATATACATAAGTGCGGCCTATGAAGCTTCACACATATGTTTAGAAAGATGATGACAGATAGGCGCGAACACTTGAACTTGCATGTTGCGATTTTGAACGTTGTATTATATCGTTTTTTAATAAATCGGTTATCATTTCAGAAACAATATGTTTTTTAGGTTCTGGTACATGATATGGAGATTGAGGCACAATTTCATTTGAATTAAATTCAATTTTCTTTTTTACTAAATTAGTTTTCCGAGTTCATTTAAGTTGTTGCAAAAACATTTCTATTGTCGCTTATAATTTTAATTTTTTTCATTTTCATTAACATAACATTTTATTTCTTCAACTTTAATTTATTGTTCGTATTCGTGCTCTATTTTATTCCGTTTTCAATTTTTAGCCGCATATTGTATATAAGCTTTTATTCTTCTTCTTCTTCTTCTTCTTCTTCTTCTTCTTTACTGGCATAGACACCGTTTACGCGATTATAGCCGAGTCAACAACAGCGCACCAGTCGTTTTTTCTCTTCGCTACGTGGCGCCAATTGGATACTCCAAGCGAAGCCAGGTCCTTCTCCACTTGGTCCTTCCAACGGAGTGGAGGTCTTCCTCTTCCTCTGCGGGTACTGCGTCGAATACTTTCAGAACTGGAGTGTTTTCGTCCATCCGGACAACATGACTTAGCCAGCGTAGCCGCTGTCTTTTAATTCGCTGAACTATGTTAATGTCGTCGTATATCTCGTACAGCTCATCGTTCCATCGAATGCGATATTCGCCGAGGCCAACGTGCAAAGGACCATAAATCTTTCGCAGAACATTTCTCTCGAAAACTCGCAATATCGACTCATCGGTTGTTGTCATTGTCCAAGCCAGGACGGGAATTATGAATGACTTATAGAGTTTGGTTTTGTTTCGTCGAGATAGGACTTTGTTTCTCAATTTCCTACTCAGTCCGAAGTAGCACCTGTTGGCAAGAGTTATCCTGCGTTGGATTTCCAGGCTAACATTATTGGTGGTGTTTACACTGGTTCCAAGATAGACCTTTTCGTGCTGTCGAAAGCAGCCTTGAAATCGACGAAGAAGTGGTGTGTGCCGATTCTCCTTTCACGGATCTTTTCCAAGATTTGGCGTGGTGAATTTCTGATCGGTTGTTGATTTGCCAGGTCTAAGGCCACACTGATAAAGTCCAATCAGTTTGTTGACGGTGGGCTTTAATCTTTCACACAATACGCTCGATAGCACTTTATATGCGATGTTGAGGAGGCTTATCCCACGGTAGTTGGCGCAGATGGTGGGGTCTCCCTTTTTAATGATTGGACATAGCACACTTAAGGGGAAAGGCGCAGTTAGATTTTTCAAAAAATCGTCTGTTTTTCATTTTCGGAATGTACATATGTATATTTGAGTATATTCTCTGAAAATTTGAAGGCAATCCGATAAATACTTTCGGAGATATACCTGAATTTGTAGTTTAAAAAAACAAAAATTACCTATGTGTACTACTACTACTACTACTTTTGAAACTTTAAACGCGTTTATCTCAAAACTGTCAATTCAGAATCGGTGAGCAAGATTTCTCAGAGATGGCTCAACTAATCGGGCTGAAATTTTAACACAATCTTTTTAGATACAGGAAGGAATAAGATGTAAAAATATTTTTTTTTTTTGTTTTTTTTTTTGACAATTTAGAGTGAAAATTTTCATCGGGAACGAAATTTTTTTTCAAATTGCCGCCATTTTGTCAAAATTTAAAATTTTGTTTGTTCCTCCATTCAATACCTGCATTTATCTATCCTATAAAAGAGTTCACCTTTTTTTGTTACAGATAATCCAAACCGAGGAAATCGTGCTCACCACCGAGCGCCTTTTTTTGGAGGACGTTCGGGACATCATCTGCGGAGACGGTGCATATCAATATTTTGACACGAGTAATACACAATTATATTCTTCAAAGTGTGCTCCTTCAGAATTGCTATCACTTGTACTTAATAAATAAAAGCTGTGTCCACAAAAAAATCTTAAAAAAACGTTATTTTTGAGCCTTGCAACTTTGTATAACTCCTTAAATTCCAATCGTTGGGCATACTTTCGTCCGACCATATTTTACAAAGAAGCTGATGCATGCTCCTTATCAGTTCTTCGCCGCGGTGTTTGAATAGCTGGACCGGCAATCCATCGGCCCCGTCGCTTTGTTGTTCTTGTGGCAGGTAATCGCTATTCGAACTTTTTCATGGTCAGGCAATGGAACGTCTGCTCCATCGTCATCGATTGGGGAATCGGGTTCGCCTTCTCCTGGTGTTGAGCGTTCATTGCGATTCAGCAAGCTGGAGAGTGTTCCCTTCATAATTTATATAAGTATATAAAATAATTTCGTCCTCTTTCTTTTTCTGTCTGCAAATGCGTCTCGCTTCCCTCTTCAACTGTCGGTATCTATCCCATTCCGCACGTGTTGTGGTCGCTCGTAACGTTGCGAGGTAGGCAGCCTGGATTCCCTCCGCTGCGACACGGCACTCCTCGACGTACCAGCTGTTCTTCTGCACTTTTCGAAAACCTATGGTTTGGGTTGCAGCTGTACGGAAGGAGTTTGAAATGCCGTCCCACAGTTCACTTATACCGAGTTGTTGACGAGTGTTCTCAGAGAGCAGGAGTGCAAGCCGAGTAGAAAATCGTTCGACTGCCTGTTGTAATTGCAGTTTCTCGACGTCGAACCTTCCTTTTGTTTGTTGCCGTGCGTTTTTTGCTGTACAGAGGCGGGGGCGAATCTCTTCTGCAACAAGATAGTGGTCCGAGTCGATGTTGGGACCTCCGAGCGCACGCCAATTTAAAACACTGGAGACGTGTTTTCCGTAGATCACAACATGATCGATCTGGTTGGTGGTTTTTCGATCCGGAGACTGCCAGGTAGCTTGATGAATCTTCTTATGCTGGAATCTAGTACTACAGATAACCATATTTCGGGCCCCGGCGAAGACGATCAGCCTCAACCCATTTGGGGATGTTTCCTAGAGGAGGCTGAATTTAGCGGCCGTAGTGCCAAAGATACCTTCTCTGCCCACCTTGGCGTTAAAGTCGCCAAGAATGATTTTAACATCGTGGCGGGGACAGCTCTTATAAGTGCGCCCCAAGCGCTCATAAAAGTCATCTTCAGTCACATCATTGAAGAACCTCGTTTTGATGCGGATTGTGGCTAGACGTTCATTCACCGAAGTGAATGGTAGTACTCGGCGACGGAGTCTCTCTCCCACCACGAATCCCATACCAAACTTGCGCTCCTTTATATGGCCACTGTAGTAAATGCCACAAGGACCTACTCGTCTCTGTCCTTGTCCCGTCTATCGCATTTCTAGGACGGCGGTGATGTCAACCTTTATTTTCACGAGAACATCTACCAGCTGGGCAGCGGCACCTTCCCGATTAAGAGACCCGACATTCCAGGTGCATGCCTTCAAATCATAGTCCTTATTTCGTTTGCCATGGTCGTCATCAAAAGGGGGGTCTCTCATCCGAGACTTGTTATTCCTTTTCATTGGTATGATTTTTTACTTAGCGGGTCCCAAACCCAGCGCACAACGCTGCGGAGGGGATGTTTCGCCTCTTTCACTTTAGCTACCCTTCAAATTTTGATTTTTGATTTTGTGATTTTTGTAGCTATTGCGATCGCTACTTTTCTTAATAACATAGATATTTTAAGTAGTTCTAACCTGCAATTAAGCCAAAACAAAAATACATAATCTGAAACAAAAGGAATTAATTTTAATGCAATCCATTTATGGCAGAGTCATCTATAGTATGATTTCCAGAGACTAATATTGCTCCTTCTTTAATTATATCTATGTCTTTATGTTTTTCTTTAATTTTTTTACATTTTCCTTTTTTATTGGACAACATATCTGATAGGCCAGTATTTTTATTATTAATTTTACAATAAGTATTTATCATTTCTTTTTTGCAGTTTTTTATATTTATATATTCTTTTTTGCATTTCGCAATTTCATTATCAATTATTAATTTACCATCTTTTTGTGGAATTGCTCTTACTTCATAATATTTGCAATCATATATAATTTTTGGATACTTAATATATATAACTATTACATCTTTATTTTGTACTATTTTAAAATTTGAAATATCTATTATATCAGTTATTGTCAATCGTCCATGTTCATTCTTAATTATACTTTTAATCTCGTCTAAATTTAAAATTGTCGGGTTCAAAATTCCCATTTTTCCTATAGCTATTGTATTAATCATATTTTGTAATTCAGTTATTAGGAATTGATTTTTCCGTTTCATTAGAATTTTAATATTTGAGTTTTCATTAATGTTATTGATTGTTTCAGTTAATTGGTTAATAATTCCAAAAATTTTAGAATTTGTTGTGTATTGTTTATTATTATTGTCAATTAGTTCGTTTAATTTATTATTTACTAACACTAGGTCGTCATGGTCTGGTGTTCCTGCTATCCACTTCCATAATGTACCTATTTCATTTATTCCTCTCCTATATCTTGTATCTTTAATTTGTAGTTGTTCTAATAAAGTTTCTATGAGTTCTATTTCTTGATCTGTGTCTAAATCATTAATATATGCCTTGTCTTGTTCATTATTTTGTTCAAAATTTTTATATCTGAGTTTTTTATTATAATAATTTGTGTCTGAACTTATAAGTTCTCTAAAGTATGTTAAATTAGTGATGTGAAAAATATTTCCGTAGTCATTATACAGGGCTACATCTCCGTTTTCTAATAATACGTAATCTTCTCTTGTGTAGTCCACAATGTCTGTCATTGTATTGGTAATTAATGTTAGAATAATTAGGGGTATCATCCTCTAAAAATATATGATTAAGATTTAATATTATCTTTATGTACTATTCTATTCCTGTAGTTAATTCTAACTTTATTCCCTAAGTCTTCTTTTACTACCTGTTTCTTGTATCTAGGATTTAGTTTATTTCTCTCTCCTGTAATCTTTTCATATATTATTTCTCCGCAAAAATATGTTTTATTAATTCTATTTTTATTGTGTCTTTCTAGCATCTTAGTTTGTGCTGATAAAAGTTTTTCTGGTAAAATATCATGAGAGACTTTGTTATAAAGTACTTCAAATGGTTTCTCATTTGTTACCGAATGTATAGTTTTATTATATTGTTGGACAGCTCTAAATATTGATTCTGAAAAGCTTATTAAATTATATTCTTGTTTAATACATCGTGAAATTTCAATTATTGTTGAATGTACCCTCTCAATTTGACCATTCGTGGTACTATGATTTGGGTTACAAAAAAATATTTCTATTTGAAATCTCTGCATCAAGGACTTAAATTTTACCGTAGTGAATCCTGGTTCATTATCAATTGTTAACTTCTTTATATTAGGGAAGCTTTGTAATATTTCTAACACTTTATCTTCTAAATTAATCTTATCTTCGATTTGCTTAATAACCAAAAATTTGGAATAGCTATCTATACACGTAATGAATTTTAAAGATTGCGCATAGAATATATCCATGTGTATCTGTACTCCTTCCTCTGTAGGTATTGGGACCTCTCCAATTGGTATTTTTATAGGGTGTCTATCATATTTGTTTTTATTACATATGTCACAATTCCTTACATATTCTTTGAATTGTTTTCTCATTTCAGGCCAATAATATTTTTTGCAAATTTGATCCAAATTTTCTTGGTAACTTCTATGTGCTCGTGTATGCGTTTGTTCAATTATAATTCCTTGGTCTTCTCTGTTCGTTATGTCAATTGCAAAATTTTTCGTATATATGAATTTATTAGTAAATGTTTCTCTTATTTTCGCTTGTATTTCGTACAGATCCTCTATTGAGCAATGTATTGCCGTAACTATATTTGGTTTGATGTATTCCTTTAATATTGTGATTAAATTATCAACAGTATCGTATTCAATTAAATGTCTAATTTTCCCAAATTCTTGAATTTGCTCATGTATTGTAAATCTATTTTTACTTAGTAAAATTTGTTGTTTAAATTGGTTTAATGGTTTTTTTGTCTCGGGTATCTGAGTATGATCACTACTTTCAGCTGAATGTTGGGTTACTGTGGTTGACGATTCGTCGGATAAATTATTAAGAAATTGTCGTGATAGAGCATCTGCTACCACATTTGTTTTACCTGGTTTATATATAATTTTTGCTCCATATTCTCCAATTAAAGCATGCCATCTTTTCATTTTGGCATTTGGATTTCTAGGTTAGACTGCAAATGTTAGTGGTTGGTGATCAGTATGAATTTCCAAATCTGAAACTCCGTATAAATAATTTCTTAGATTTTTTAATGCCCATACGATAGCGTATAGCTCTTTTTCATTAGTCGCGTAATTTCTTTCTGTTGAATTTAATGTTTTAGATATAAATGTAATAGGTTTGCCCCCTTGGCTTAAGACTCCACCAATAGCTTCATTTGATGCGTCTGTCGTTAATATAAATGTTTCGTTAAAATTTGGTTGAATTAATTCAACTTGATCTACTAATATAGACTTCAATTTCTCAATTGCCAAAAGTCCTTCTTGTTCCAATCTAATTTTAATTTTTTTAGACATATGTTGTGAAACTCTTCCGTTTTCACAATGTGTGAGTCTATTTATGTATAAAATTGCTTGGATTTCGATTCTCTGGTTGACGTTTTCATCTTAAGATAGCCAGTGAAATATCTAATACAAGAGTATAAAATGTTCGGTTGCACCTGAACTTAGCCTTAGCCTTTTTAAACCATTGCAAAATGCTGCTACAGATTATAATCAGCCCTAGCAGGCAATACATCGTAGCGGAGCTACGAATACGCATAATTTGCTATCATTGAATCCATGTGAATTCGAAACTTTTGTTGCCAGACTTAATTATGAGTTTTGACATTTTGAAATCAGCTGTGTAGAAGAAAAAATTTAAATTTTTATTAAACCAAAATTGAAATTATCGGAGACGCCATCAAAAATCAGTGATATTGTACATACAGATACGTATGTAATGAAAGGACATCATTTTTTGACAATATTAGATAAGTTTTCTACGAAGGCTGCAATATATATTTCTGGCCTAATAATGAAAATAGGAATATTTATCAACGAAAATGTTTTTTTTTTTTTTTCGTTGGATTTGGCTCGTCTTGGAAGACCCACACGGTCGATTGTTGTTTTGTTTCGGGCTCATACGCGATCGTATTTTTTCAGCATTTCTTTACAATAATCAACATGAGCCTTTTTTTGAGCGATTGTCAAATTGTGCGGGATCCAACGAGAACAAACCTTTTTTACGGCCAGGTGTTCATGCAATATCGAATGTATGCTGGTAGGAGAAATGCATAGGCATGCCTCTATCTGAAGGTATGTTACATGTTACGGTCTTGCATTATCAGTTCACGTACGCCGTACGGCATCGATTTTTCTCTGGCACAACGGCTGTTTTTGGACGACCTTCACGGAATTCGTTGTAACAGTTTTTCACAGTGCTATAGGATGGTGCTTCATAGCCATACAAAGATTTTAGTTCATCGATGCACTCTTGTCGTGATAATCCACGTTAAAGTTGTGAAAAATGATCGCACAAAAATGTTCACGAGTTAATTCCATTTTTTGGCCGAGATGATTTTTTTAATTCCCTGTAAATAAAACAATTCACGATTAAATGACAAAACATTCTGAGTGATGTTATGCTAAAAGATGTCAAACTTTCCAATGGAAATGTCAGATTGCACCTGGCAGCACTTAGTGTTGCCTAGTCCAGAAATATATATAGCAGCCTATGTTTAACCATTATTAAGCAGTTAGAAGATCACTTTACTAAAGTAGGGAAACCTAGAAAAATTATTGCAGATAATGAATTTAAAGCAGTAAGAATAAAAGAATTCCTAGATAGTGAAAATGTTGAAATCCACCAAACAAAACCCAATAGTCATACAGGTAATGTAGATGTACATATACTATAGCAGAAAAATGTAGAATCTTATATAAACTAAATAAAGGGTTATCAATAAAACAACTAATACAAAAAGCAATTAGAAATTAACGGGTGATTTTTTTGAGGTTAGGATTTTCATGCATTAGTATTTGACAGATCACGTGGGATTTCAGACATGGTGTCAAAGAGAAAGATGCTCAGTATGCTTTGACATTTCATCATGAATAGACTTACTAACGAGCAACGCTTGCAAATCATTGAATTTTATTACCAAAATCAGTGTTCGGTTCGAAATGTGTTTCGCGCTTTAATTTTGTTCAGCGATGAGGCTCATTTCTGGTTGAATGGCTACGTAAATAAGCAAAATTGCCGCATTTGGGGTGAAGAGCAACCAGAAGCCGTTCAAGAACTGCCCATGCATCCCGAAAAATGCACTGTTTGGTGTGGTTTGTACGCTGGTGGAATCATTGGACCGTATTTTTTCAAAGATGCTGTTGGACGCAACGTTACGGTGAATGGCGATCGCTATCGTTCGATGCTAACAAACTTTTTGTTGCCAAAAATGGAAGAACTGAACTTGGTTGACATGTGGTTTCAACAAGATGGCGCTACATGCCACACAGCTCGCGATTCTATGGCCATTTTGAGGGAAAACTTCGGACAACAATTCATCTCAAGAAATGGACCCGTAAGTTGGCCACCAAGATCATGCGATTTAACGCCTTTAGACTATTTTTTGTGGGGCTACGTCAAGTCTAAAGTCTACAGAAATAAGCCAGCAACTATTCCAGCTTTGGAAGACAACATTTCCGAAGAAATTCGGGCTATTCCGGCCGAAATGCTCGAAAAAGTTGCCCAAAATTGGACTTTCCGAATGGACCACCTAAGACGCAGCCGCGGTCAACATTTAAATGAAATTATCTTCAAAAAGTAAATGTCATGAACCAATCTAACGTTTCAAATAAAGAACCGATGAGATTTTGCAAATTTTATGCGTTTTTTTTTTTAAAAAAGTTATCAAGCTCTTAAAAAATCACCCTATATAATGAAAGATGTGACTCAACAATAAAATGCACACCAAATAAGGTACAGCATAATGAAGTACATAGATTTGGAAATAATAAAAAACAATTTAATAGCAGCAAAGAATAAAATTATAAATAAATTAAATCAGAAAAAAGAAAACTATGAGCAAAAGAGAGAAGAAGGTTTTATAAAAAATTATAAAGCTGTTAGGCATAAGGAACAACCTAGATACAAAAAAGAAAAGTTAGAAAATATTCATCCTTCCAATAAATATAAAAAGACCTTTACATTTACAGATTTGGATAATATGGACAGTAATAGTTTTAATGACACAACATTGTGACAGGACAATGGTTTTGACAGAAATAAAGGAACAAAACGGGTTCATAGATTTACAGATTAGAGATCAAGCAATACCAAAAGATAGCGATATAGTACTAGATATGATTGACATTCAGCAATTGGAAAATATTAATGCTATAAGCGATAATATAATTTTGATGAAATTAGAGAATAAAGAAATACTGCAAAGAGAGTTGTTAGATATAAGAAATAAACTACAGACACTTATGACAGTTAGAGCTAGATATAAAAGGGGACTGATTAATGCAATTGGCAGCATGTCAAAATGGTTTTTTGGTACAATGGAAGAAGACGACAGACAAAATATACAAACATATCTTTTACAAACGAATGACTCATTTAACGAACAAATTTTCGCATCAGCTATTGAACACATACCCCCTTAAGTGCCCTAGACATCAAATTTTGGGCAGTTTTTTGAATTTGATTTAAAAAAAACAAAAATTATTTTTACTATCCATTTTTTATGGTGTTTCTTATTGATATCTTAAGAATATATAAAACAAATTTTACAAAAAAATATTAATTGAAATATATATATTGAAATAATTAGAGGGGGAGAGATAGGTGTAAAAAAATGGCGCATCCTGGTGACATTGATCCTGACTCTCCTGGTGGTCTGAAAAACAAAAATCAAAAGAAATTCTTAATCAGTAAGGATGCTGTTATAGTCCCTACCTCAGGGAACACGAAAAAAAAATTTTTGGAAAATAGCGACTGCCTGAAAATAAAAATCATTTTTTACGCTTTTTTTGAAATTCCTGAATTTGTTTTTAAATATTGAAAACAAAGGATTAAGGATTGTATAATTTCGTAACCATTAGATACATATGTACATATATATGTATGTATCTCTAATTTTTAACCTTTTTAACTGGTTGTCATGCACAATCGAAATAAAAGAATCGGCTACACTTGAGTTTATAATCACAATATAATTTATTATCAAAATCTCTTGTTTTGTATAAAGTTATAGTAAAGTTAAATATTAAATCTTAATGTTCACAGATAAGTTAAATGGTTTTTAAAAATTTAATGTTATTATATTGTGGGGGTCACAGTGGTAACTGCAGCGCGCGAGATTTGGACACCAATACGAGGATATATAGACGGATGTTTATGCTCGAACTGTATGTGTCGAAGTGCCTTGCACGAGAGTCGAATTGTGTCCGCTTTCCCTTTTTTTCTATCCCTTTTGATGAGTGGGTTGATGTACAGCTGTAGTGAGATGTCTTGGTGTTCTGTTGTGGTGTCATCAGCTGTGGTGAATTGCGTGGTCGTATTAGGGTGCGCCAGTTTTTTTCGGGTAAAGTAGGCGGATGCTTAACTCATTTAAACATCCTGGGCCCCCTAGGCGAATATTTTGCCTAGTGTTGTGTACGTACATATATGCGATGGAATGTATATCGGTGTACTGCTAGTAGAGTACCCGAGGGCTCAGAATAAATGCTGAAAATGGCTTTGGTTTTAAACATATGTATGTATTTGTTTTTACGTTCATACGATATGAAACTATATGATGCGCATTTACGAGTTTGTAACTGCTTTTCGTAGTTATTATATAAAGCGGTTGTTTCTTTGATAGTTATTATGCTAATCATTTATTACTTGATTTTTCTGTATTATTGGCAATTGTTGCAATATTTTTATGATATTTAATTTACGATCGGCTTATGAAGTATAGTAACTCCACGTCTGGCTCAGATATGGCCAGAATGGGTACTCCTTTGCCCTGGGGTTAGGACTGTGACAATAGAGGGATCTTGCGAGAGAGTGGCCGGTAATTGCGAACGGCTTCATTAGAATTAAAATTTTTTAAGTGGGATGTTCATGCTTTACAACAGATTCTCACCAACTACCCGCGATAAGAGCGATATCTGCTTTTGTTAATTTTTTTTCTATTTTACAATTTAGGCCTCTGTGGGGCAATATTGTATGAAAAGTGTTAATTTTTTTTTTTTTTTTTTTGACTTTTTGAGACACTTTTTTTTATATGTTTAAGTGCGTATGCACTAATTTGACGTTTAGTACCGCGCCACATAGTTGACATTATTTAAGCAGGATTTTTGTATCATTATTGGCGAAAGCCATCCTGCGGGGTCGAAAAGTTACGAACATATATTTTTGTTTTTATATTAAGTTCTCAGGGGGGATCTGACTATGTTTTTTCTACCATTATGTGGGGTATTGCAAAATTGTAGCTCTAGTGGTAGTCGTACGACGTACCGACCATTATATGATCGAGTAGTTGTGGCTTTAGAAAAGTCCTCACAATACTGATCTTCTGGAGTTTTTTTTTGTTATAGGGGGAAGTTTCCTTAACCTTCGAACCTGGTTACTAGTTCTGTAACTAGTCCACTTTGTGTTTCGCTGTGCAGCGTTTGAACTTTTTGTGCCTTTGAGCAACATGGTGTCTCTTGGCTTTTTTTAAATTTTGGTTTTCGTTATTTGTGTTTGCAATTAATCCCGTGGTTCTGAGTTGGGGTATTTGCTGTAGTGCAGCATTGAATTGTGTCTTTTGTGACAATATATGCAATTGTATTTACTTTTGCAATTTTTAAGATTGTGTGTATGGGACAAGCAGTTTGTGCAGAATCTTTTTGACCTGACAAAGTTGTTCTTTTCATTGACATTCAATTTTTTAAACTTCTCGCAAGTTTTAAGTTTATGCCCTCTTGTGCATAGTTCGCATGACGTATGTTTTCTCTGTTCGGATGTGAACGCTTGTATTTTGTTAAAAATTCTATTTGATTTGTTTTTGCTTCTAGCTTGGGGTCTATTGAAGCTATTATTTTGGTCGTGTTTAATGTTCTTATTTCTGATTATTTTTTCTTCTAACCTTTCCGCAATTTCATATTGGGTGGTGAGAAAATCTTTCATTTGGTGCCACGTTGGGCACTTTTTTCGTGATGAGAGCGATTGCTCCCATAGTAGTAACGACTTTTCTGGTAATGCGGCGGTGCAAATGTTTACCAGAATAGGATCCAGCTGCCTGTGGGAATATTTAGTGTCGATAAAATCGACAAGCAATTTGAAACAGTGGATTCTAGTTTGATGAATTCTACACTTGTTCCTTTCTTAACTTTTGGCAAGTTCATTAGTGTCGTTACTTGTTTATCGACCAGTATTCTTTCGTTTTCAAATCTAGCTTTTAGAGCTTCCCAAGCCAAATTGAAATTGTCGTCATTTAATGCGAACTGTTTAACTATTTCGCCTGCTTGACCTTTTGTTTTGTATCGGAGGTGATACAGTTTTTGTGCCTTTGATAGTTGTGGATGGTTGATGTAAACGGCTGTGAACATGTCCCGAAAGGACGGCCATTCTTCATAACCTCCGTAAAAGGTTTCTGTATCACATGGCGGCAGCTCGAGGTGGATGCCGGAACTTGCCTTTTGACTTTCTATTTGTGGCAGCTCTACTCCACTGTGGGGAGTAGGTGCAATTGCTTTAATGAGTTTTAATTGATCGAAGATCATCGCTTTTGTTTCTTCATACTGGTCTAAGGAGTTTTCGTAAATATCGTAAGCCGATGATTTGAAGTTGTGTGCATCTGAATCGTTAGATTCTACTATGGCGTCATGAGCCGCTTGGAGTCGTGTCGGTGTCCAAAAGTTTTCAAGATTTTGAATTTTGATTTCTAATAACGATTCAGAGTTTTCATGAATCGGCAAAGAGGCAAATCTAGTGCAGTATCATAATAAACTGTCACTTTGTGAAATGAATTTAACAACCTGTTTTGAGCGTGTAGCTCCTACAGGTGTATTTTGATTTGTGTCGTTATGAACCATTTTTGCAAAATAATATTATTAGTTATATTTTAGTTCGAAATATATTTGAATTGTTGATTGGTATTCAAAACCGCGCTTTTTATTAATTAAAATGTTTGATGTCCGATTGATTTGTATTTAGGTACACCCTAATACTTGGACTTGTATGTGCTTATGTTTTGTGCAATTGAGAGCTCGTTGAAGAGATCAATGCTGTTTTAACATAAGTATGCACGAATTGTTAGTATGTATTTCTGATTATGCCTATGTTCTTAAGCAAATGAGAGCTCGTTAAAGAGATCGATTTGCTTTTGTAAGCAATCCTGCTTGTTCTTGTTTGCTAAAGAACAAGTGGTATTGCAGAATAGATGTCAATATGGACTTTGAATATGAGTTTGTAATAATATGTGTATTTATATAGTTCTCACACGTTGTATATGTTTTGTTGAACTTTTTTTTGTGAGATTTTGTGTTTTGTATAACCGGTAGATTCTTTGCCGTATATTTGTGTGAAATTGAACACGGTATGGAAAAAGTAATTTTCTCTTATGTACTTACATAGATGTTCATATGCAAGTGAATATGCACTTTTACGTAGACACTACTAGAATCGTCGTCTAGATATATGTAAATACAGTGCAATCCGGTTATAATGGACTCCACGGGACCATGTCAAATTGTCCATTATAACCGAGTGTCCATCTAATCAGAATATAAAATTTTTAACGCACGAAGTAAATTCAATGTGTTTTTTTATTATAGCAGTAAAGTTTATGAATAAAAATACAAAATTAAGAAAATAATAAGTTTAATTAAGCCTTTTGAAAAAAGTCAGTGATTTTCTTTTGGGTGAATGCCTTATTGGCAAAATCTTTTTGTAGTTTGATTTCGAGTTTATTGAGCAAATTGATTGCATCTGAACTATTCTCTTTTTGTTGAAAATATAGCTTCAGTTTCCTAGAATAATTCATAGCGTCTTCTATTTTTATTATAGTTTCGGGCTGTGCTAAATCTTCATCACCGGAGTCTTCTTCAAGCAACTCATGCAGAAAGTCTTGAATTAAGTCAGTGTCTGAGTGTTCTTCTGTGGCTATAAAATTCTCGTCAATCCTTGAATATTCATCAAACTTGCTTAAAACCACTACGTTATTAATTTCGATAATTTTGCTTAACGGTTCATCGTCCTCCGGGTCGAAATCTAATCCATCAGGAATGTCTTTTACTAGACCAGCATGTCGAAAACAGTTTCTTATGGTTTCCTTAGAGACACTTTCCTATGCAACACTTAACATATTGACAGCATCTAAAAGACTCACAGCTTTTGTCGGGTTTGCTTCTTCAGGAAGGTCCATAATTTTCATCAGAAGCTGCTTTCTATAAGATTGTTTCAAGCTATTAATGACGCCTTGATCCATAGGCTGAAGAACCGATGTAGTATTAGGCGGAAGAAAATGTAGTTTAATGTTGTGGAGATGAACTTGAGGATGAGCAGGGCAATTATCTACTAATAACAAAATTTTAGTCTTGGCTTTTATAAGTTCACAATCCCATTTCTTTAAATAGTCAGTAAAGGTCTGAGAAGTCATCCAGGATTTGTTGTTAGCACAATAATCTACCGGCAACGTTTTAACGTTTTTAAAGCGTCTGGGGTTGTTATATTTTCCTGAAAGCAGACATTGTTCAGAAACAGCGGATTGTATTAAATTGTATTTAAAACTTACCAATAACCAATAATTTCCATTTTACCGTGCCCGATGCATTAGCACAAATCATGGCATTTATTCTTTCTTTAGACATTTTTCCACCACTGCATGCTTCACCTTTGATCTTATGTGTTTTGTCAGACAGCATCTTATAGAAAATTCCCGTTTCGTCCGCATTAAAAATGTTGTCCATGGAATAATTGTTACTTATTGTAGGCCAGGTTTGTAATAGCCAGTCATTTGTAACACTTTGGTCCACAGAAGCCGATTCACCACAAATTTTTCCAAAGCAAATATTATGCCTCCTTTTAAATCTGTCTAGCCATCCGGAACTGCATTTAAAATTAGCACCGACAGCTTCTCCGAATTCATTAGCTTGCATCATTAGCATTGGACCACTTACTGGAAAATTATTGGCCCTTTTCTGCTGAAACCAATTAAACAGTAACTCATCAACTTGAGGATGTGTCGCAAATCTTATTTTTTTTTCTCTTGTCGTTGACTTTCCAATCATTTTTAATTTTTTCCCGATTAATCCATATGTTCGGAACAGTCTGTTTTTTTAGGTTTTTGTTCAAGCAAATGTCAGCTTGAAAAGTTTCTCCCTTAAGTTCGCATATTATTGTATATTTTTCATGCAATGTAAATGCTCGCTTTTTTTTCCGACATTTTTCTTAAAATTAACAACTCTCAATGAAAAGCCAACGAACGTCACTTTCAGCCCACCGCAGAAGTTGTTTGCCTCTTTGACTTATTTCCAAGAAAAAATGAACATTTTCTGCTGCAGAGACTGATTGTGTCTCTTGATCGAATTCGGGGAAGTACAAAATTTTGCGTATTGCCAACTGTTTGAAATTTGATTTTGAAATTTGATTGTTTTGAAATTTGATTTTGAAAGCTTCGGTTATAATGGACAAAAGCCGATTTTATTGTCTATTATAACCGGAGTCCATTATAACCGAGTCTATTTTAACCGAGTTTTTTACATATGTTTGAACTGGGACTTGACAAAGAGGTACATAATAACAGAGTTTCCATCTTAAGCGAGTCCATTATAAATGGATTACACCGTATATATGTATATATATAGATTTTGCGCTTGGCAATTATACAAACATATGTAAAATATATGTATATATAATGAATATCTGTTTCCACTAAATAGTTATATATGCATATATGTATGTATGTAAATATAGCTATTTTTTTTTTTTTTGTGTTTTTGCCTTCTTTTTTATGTTTTCAAATATTTCTGCCTTTGCTTTTTTACTGTATGCAGTCCTGCTTATTGCTTTATTAAACATAAGGGACTGCCGGAAATTTTTCGCATGTTAAGCTGTTGTGTTTGAATACACCAAGGTAAGCTTAAAATTTAGGCATTTGAAAATTTGTATATTTAAGGTTTTAAATATGTAGTTAAATGTATATATTATACCAAACTTTTATCGGGGTTTCCCGTAAATTAAACCTTATAAGTTTGGCAACCGTTTTATAGTGTTGTTAAAACGAATTTTGATTACCGATTTTATAATGGTATGTATGTAAATCAGTTTTTTTTTTTTTAATACATATATGCATATGACAAATTATGGTAAATTGAATTGAATACGCTCACTTTGTGCTTCATCTAGGGTTTTTGAGGGGATATATACATATGCCCGTGTGTGTCTGCGGGTATTCGGGCCTTTGATGTTAATTCCTCTTCTTCTAGCTGTAGCTTACTGCTGCCTGCGGCCGTTCCTTGTAGGTTTGTTGTTTTGTATTTTTGTGTATTATTCGCGCCCGAATATTTGTTTTATTTTAAGGTGCTTTAGTTTTTCGCGCCCGATTTGTGTTTTTGCTTTGTTTTACTTCTGTTTTTTCACAGCACTGTTTTGTTTTTGTACACTTTTTTAGTTGTTTTTTTGTTTCTTATATACGTGTGTACATATTGTTTTTGGTTTTTTGGTTTTATTCGCCACTGCACTTTACTGCACTGCACTGTTTTTTATTTATTTTTTGTGGTTTTTTCGTCTGCACTTTTTTCTGTTTTTTTTTGTTTGTTGGAATTGTTTTGTGTGTGATTTTCGATGTAATTTGTTTTTTTTTTTGTTTTGCTCCACTGCACTTTTTTTTGTCTATTTGTTGTATATGTTACATATGTTTGTACATTTATTATTAATTATTAGTTTTGTCACTTCACCGTGCTATTGGGTTTTCACAGTTTTTGACTAAAATATATAGTGCCTTTCTTTAAGGCTCGAAGGACCATGTATAATTTCGTAACCATTAGATACATATGTATATATGTATGTATCTCTAATTTTTAACCTTTTTAAGTGGTTGTCATGCACAATCGAAATAAAAGAATCGGCTACACTTGAGTTTATAATCACAATATAATTTATTATCAAAATCTCTTGTTTTGTATAAAGTTATAGTAAAGTTAAATATTAAATCTTAATGTTCACAGATAAGTTAAATGGTTTTTAAAAATTTAATGTTATTATATTGTGGGGGTCACAGTGGTAACTGCAGCGCACGAGATTTGGACACACGAGAGTCGAATTGTGTCCGCTTTCCCTTTTTTTCTATCCCTTTTGATGAGTGGGTTGATGTACAGCTGTAGTGAGATGTCTTGGTGTTCTGTTGTGGTGTCATCAGCTGTGGTGAATTGCGTGATCGTATTAGGGTGCGCCAGTTTTTTCGGGTAAAGTAGGCGGATGCTTAACTCATTTAAACAAGGATTATATAGAGACAAAAGGTAAAGGATTATATAAAGAAGGTTCACACAAAATTTCAAGTAAGTCGGTTGAATAGAACTTGAGATAATTCCGGTACCGTATGGAAAAAAGTAGTTTCTAGAAAAACGCGTTTAAAAAAGTAAGTCTACCTACCTGCCGGGTTAGGTACTGCGTCACTAAAGTAACTGTAGCACTTAAAATAATTTTAATTTTTAAAAATCCTTTGGAGGATATGTACTTAAGGGTCTAAACTTTAAATATATGAAAAAAAATCGAATTTTTCAAAATTCTAGAGTAGAATACCCCCTTAAAAGAAATTGTTAAAAGTGACAGATTAAAAATTGAAAAAGAACTTAATTCAATAAATAAGTTTATATATGATGAATACAAACAAACTTTATATTTAGATCAATACACAACAATTCAATTGTTAAAAAGTAAAATATAACGTATACAAGAAAATGTTGTATCCGCTAAATATGGGATAATACACCCGAATATTTTAACTAACAAAGAAATTGTAAAATATAATATCGGTTATAATAAGCTAAAATATTTACAACTAGGAACAGTAATTGTAAATAATATATTTCTGGTATTTGGAATAAAAATACCAAAAAAAAAACAAATAAAAATACAAAAATAAAACATTGATATTTGAAGATAATAAATCATTAGAACAAATGAAAATACGCAAACATTGTATTTTCAAAAATAATTGTAATCTTGTAAAATGTAAAGAACTCGAAATAATTAAGCATAATTATAATTTTGTTAGTACCTACTGTCCTTATCAAAAACACAAATATATAAAAATAACATTAAATAAGAGAATTCAGGAGAATTCTAATCTAAAAGGGGGAGTAGTTACATACATACATATATAAATAAGCCAGCAACAAACAGTAAAACTGATAAATTTGCTGAATTTGTTAATGAAATAAATAGCACAACCGGAAATCAGTAAAATTGTAATATGATACCATTTCCATTGCTATTGCAAAAATCAACTTAAATGATACAAAACAAAATCTCTTTGTTAACAATATTTCCGAGAATCTGTATAAACTATTAAGTTATGAGGTTATTACCTTAGTCAGCATTTAAGTAAATATGATGTATAAGCTTTAATACTTATTTTCTTGCAAAACATTTGTAATAAGTATAATAAGTATTTATGGCTTGTCAGCAATAATTCATTGCAATAGTAACTTCAATGATTATATTTAATAAAGTGAAAATTTAGTCCGATTCCAATATCCAAACCACCTGGTTTAATTCTTCAGAGTTAATTCGGTACTAAGTTTTTAAAAACGTTCGAACGCGACCGCGATATAAAATTCGCGCTCTCAAAATGCCATTGAGGGCTAATATGCCCACCCCTGTGCTAATGTATATGAGCAAACAATATGCTGTAATGTTTTGTGTAATTTTGCTTTTTTGTTTGGCAATATATGTATTTGCACGACGAAAAGCCATTCCATTCCATCAATTGGCGACATGGTTTTGTACCCGTGATTCTCCGATTTTGACTAAACTTTAGAATATCATAATATAGACCAAAATAAGAATATCTGTTAACTTTTTAGTGGTTAAAGTTGCTCCATTGTTTTTTTGGCGCTCAATTCAAATTGAGATCAAACAAAAAAATTACTATTTCTTTTATTTTTTAACGACCTCAAAATTGAATGAAAAAAATGTTTAAGTTACCCAATTTTATGTAAAAAAATCTCAGCTTTCTGGTAATAATATTTTCAAAATCAAAAAAAAAAAAACATTTTTTTTTTCCAAAAATACCGTTTTTTGTGCTATATTATATATATATGTACATATGTACGTACTAATGTAGAAAATCATATGTTCTAATATTTCTGATGTTATAAGTAAGTAACTTGTATGTTAAGGTTTCTGTTAATATGTTTTTGGAGTATGTTCATATATAAAGAATATATGAGGATAAATATATTTCCACTAGGTATATATGCGAATATGTATGTATTTCTTTTTTGCAACTCTTGCTTTGTTTTTGATGTGAAACATCTATAGGCGCGGGTAAACATAATTGTCGCCGTAGCGATACAGGCTGATCGCCACGCGTCTATATGTAGCATATAGATGTATATATACATATTTGTATATTTTTACGCGGCTTGCACAATTTGTGTCGATATGTATGGAAGGTAGCTCATACAAAAACATACATGTTTACCCTGGTCTGTTGGAGAAGCTGTTACAGCAGTGGCAATTGGCGATCGTTCGTTTGTGTTTTCGGCACAGTTCGGATTTTCTACCTATAACACAATGCTGTGACGTTTTGTCGTCGCGTCACTTCTTCGACACATTGACTCTTCGACAAAACGTGAGCTTAAGCCATTGGTTTCCCGTGACATCGCATAAAGCAATAAGTGTACACATTTACATACAAAGTTGTGTGTAGACAAATTTATAAATATTATACGTATGGTCTGTCATATTTGCTTACATGCACACATAATTACATACATATGTACGGGAACAAGCGCGACCGCTTGGTCTTTTAATATGTCATCAAATAAATATGTAAATATATAACTTATTAAACCAACATTAATTAAATATTTAGGTAATAGTGCATGTATGACTTTATTACATATTTCCAAAGATTGAAGAAATTCATCAGGAAATAAAGGGTGATTTTTTAAGATACTTCAATTTGTACATGCTTGTGTGCTTTGATATAAAATATGTATATGGAGCATATATATATATATACATATGTATGTATATAAATTATATGCAGAGTCGTTTGTGCATTGTGTTATGTATTGTGAACCTTCTCCAGAGAACACTTATCATAGAGAAGGTTCACGTTTTAGATATCGTAACTTTTTGCAAGGGTACTCGGCAGAGATGAGGGAGTTTCACCGCGGACAAATTTTAAGCGTGTTTCACCAGAGTTTTGCAGCAGGGACTCGAAAATAGCAGAATATTCGAACATACTTGGCACATAATTTATATATGATCGGTATATATTTGGTATCAAAGCATATATGTACTGAGTATATAAGTATGTAGTATATACATATGTATGTATTAGGGTGTGCCATTTTGAGGCAACCTTTTTTTTCAACTGAAAAACAGGCTCAAAACTTTCGAAATGTGTAAAAAAAAGTCACTCAAAAGATGAGCTTTTAATATTAATATTAAGAGGTGCCTCTTTCAAATTTTCTGTTTTCCATATAAATAACATGGAAAAAAAATCCTTTTTTTCTTAATTTTATAGTTTTACAATGAAGCACTGTAAAAATGAACTGAAACATGATTCTTACAGGAAATTGAACGCTCTACAAAAAGTCTCTGATATGTTTTTCATAAAAGTGAACTCAACTGAAGATATTCAAACTTAAAAATCGAAATATGTGAAATTTTGACTTTTATTCTATTAGACTAATACTGATGACTTTTTTTATGACTTAAAAATTATTTCCATTCAGAAAATGAAAAAAATTTTCAATCAGGAAATAAAAAAAAAATAATTTATGTCTTAGATAATATTTTATTACTCAATTAACGGTTAAACAAAAGTTATTTATGAATCGGGTTTAGGAAAAAAACCGATCTGGAGTGAATTTTATCTTTGAAAATCGAAACAGTACGTGAAGGTAAATTAGAAATAAATGATGAAAAAACTGTAGATGAGAGAGTGGAAGGTCGTTAGCATTAGCGTTGGGCAGAAGATTTGTGTTTAAAACGGAATAGAATAAAGTTAATCATTGAGTTTCCCTTAGAATTAATTGTATGTAAAAAATCGATTATTATTAAAATAATCATTAAAAAAGAGATAAATTAATAATTACCACAGTGATCCACTTCCATCATGTCATCATGGGTAGCTGACGATGTTTCTAAAATATTATTGTCAACAAATCCGTACCGAGAAGTAGATTTTTGTGACAAAAAAAATAATTTCTTATCAATTTTTCTACATTCTTTTTCGATATATCAAACAGTTTCTCCAGATTTTCTGAGAAATGTTTCCTCTTTTATGTTTTGTGTAACTGATTTCTTTCGTTTACAATTTTTTTGTATTAATGTCCAACTATTGAAGATTTTTGTCAGTTTTAACGTCGCGTATTTAAATCCACAAGTTGGTATTTCAGCAGCACACCATATTTTATTCAATTTAATAATTGTACTTTTAGAACTTTCATTAATTGTTTTTTTTTTAGAAAATTGTGTTCATAAAAAAACAGACATAACCTCTTTAACTGCCGAAAAAGTTTTCATTGGTGTCACCAATTAAATAAATTGAGTTATTCATTATTGGTCGGGTAATTATTCTAATTACATTTAATAATTACAAAATTATAAATTATAAATCAACACTATTAACAAAAAATTCAATAAATTGACTAAAAACTTATGGAAAATAGTGATTCTCTGAATTATGACAACGAGTAATGAATAAAAAAATACATATAACGGTAAATCTGCAGGTCAATTGCTGCTAAGAAAGTAAGAACAGCAAAAATATGTGTGAATAACGGATGGTGCAGAACTGAGTACAATGCCATTTTTTTGTTCTTGAATCCTTTGTTTTTTATGCACACTCAAACATGAAAATGTTGATCGTGGAATCACTTTTGCTCCCAACTGTATAAGTTTAATTTTTAGTTTGAGCAAAAATAATTTTTTTTCTTAAAATAAATGTTCAAGTCATAAAAAAAGTTATCAGTATTAGACTAATAGAATAAAAGTCAAAATTTCATATATTTCGATTTTTAAGTTTGAATACCTTCAGTTGAGTTCACTTTTGTGAAAAACATATCAGAGACTTCTTGTAGAGCGTTCAATTTCCCGGATGGAAAACAGAAAATTTGAAAGAGGCACCTCTTAATATTAATATTAAGAGCTCATCTTTTGAGTGACTTTGTTTTTACACATTTCGAAAGTTTTGAGCCTGTTTTTCAGTTGAAAAAAAAGGTTGCCTCAAAGAGGCACACCCTAGTATGTATGTATGTATATTAAAATTTACCTACATACATATGTATTTCATGATGATTTCATAAAATCATTTAAAATTTATAATAGAGCATATTTTGTATTATTCTTCTTCTTAATTGGCGTAGACACCGCTTACGCGATTTTAGCCGAGTTAACAACCGCGCGCCAGTCGTTTCTTCTTTTCGCTACGTGGCGCCAATTGGGTATTCCAAGCGAAGACAGGTCCTTCTCCACTTGGTCCTTCCAACGGAGTGGAGGTCTTCCTCTTCCTCTGCTTCCCCCGGCGGATACTGCGTCGAATACTTTCAGAGCTGGAGTGTTTTCGTCCATCCGGACAACATGACCTAGCCGGCGTAGCCGCTCTCTTTAAATTCGCTGAACTATGTCAATGTCGTCGTATATCTCGTACATCTCATCGTTCCATCGAATGCGATATTCGCCGTGGGCAACGCGAACCATAAATCTTTCGCAGAACTTTTCTATCAAAAACTCGCAACGTCGACTCACCCGTTGTTGACATCGTCAAGGCCTCTGCACCATATAGCAGGACGGGAATTATGAGCGACTTATAGAATTGGTTTTTGTTCGTCGAGTGAGGACTTTACTTCTCAAATGCCTACTCAGTCTGAAATAGCACCTGTTGGCAAGAGTACTCCTGCATTGGATTTCCAGGCTGACATTGTTGGTGGTATTAATACTGGTTCCTAAATAGACGAAATTATCTACAACTTCAAAGTTATGACTGTCAACAGTGACGTGAGTGCCAAGTCGCGAGTGCGACGACTGTTTGTTTGATGACAGGAGATATTTCGTCTGGCCCTCGTTCACTGCCAGACCCATTTCTTTTGCTTCCTTGTCCAGTCTGGAGAAAGCAGAACTAACGGCGCGGGTGTTGAGACCGATAATATCAATATCATCGGCATACGCCAGCAGTTGTACACTCTTATAGGAGATGGTGGTTTCTCTATTTAGTTCTGTAGCTCTAACTATTTTCTCTAGAAACAGGTTGAAAAAGTCGCACGATAGGGAATCGCCTTGTGTGAAACCTCGTTTTGTATCGAACGGCTCGGAGAGGTCCTTCCCGATTCTGACGGAGCTTTTGGTATTGCTCAACGTCAGCTTACACAGCCGTATTAGTTCTGAGGGGATACCAAATTCAGACATCGCGGCATAAAGGGGCTCCTTTTCGTGCTGTCGAAAGCAGCTTTGAAATCGACGAAGAGGAGGTGTGTGTCGATTCTCCTTTCACGGGTCTTTTTCAAGATTTGGCGCATGGTGAATATCTGGTCGGTTGTTGATTTGCCAGGTCTAATCCTACGGTAGTTGGCGCAGATTGTGGGGTCTCCTTTTTTATGGATTGGGCATAGCACACTTAAATTCCAATCGTTGGGCATGCTTTCGTCCGACCATATTTTACAAAGAAGCTGATGCATGCTCCTTATCAGCTCTTCGCCGCCGTTTTTGAATAGCTTGGCCGGCAATCCGTCAGACCCTGCCGCTTTGTTGTTCTTCAGGCGGGCAATTGCTATTCGAACTTCTTCATGGTTGGGTAATGCAACGTCTGCTCCATCGTCATCAATTGGGGAATCGGGTTTGCCTTCTCCTGACGTTGTGCATTCACTGCAATTCAGCAGGCTGGGCATCGCTGGCTAGATCACCTTGGGGGGTTCTACAAGAGTATGCTCCGGTCTTGAAACCTTCTGTAAGCCGCCGCATCTTTTCGTAGAATTTTCGAGCATTACCCCTGTCGGCCAGCTTATCAAGCTCTTCGTACTCACGCGTTTCGGCCTCTTTCTTTTTCTGTCTACAAATGCGTCTCGCTTCCCTCTTCAACTCAAGGTATCTATCCCATCCGCACGTGTTGCGGTCGTTCGTAGCGTTCCGAGGTAGGCAGCCTGTTTCCTCTCCGCTGCAACACGGCACTCCTCGTCGTACCAGCTGTTTGTTTGCACTTTCCGAAAACCAATGGTTTCGGGTGCAGCTGTACGTAAGGAGTTTGAAATGCCGTCCCACAGTTCCCTTATACCGAGTTGTTGACGAGTGCTCTTAGAGAGCAGGAGTGCAAGCCGGGTAGGAAAATCGTTCGATGTTGTGATTGCAGCTTCTCGACGTCGAACCTTCCTTGTGTTTGTTGGCGTGCGTTTTTTGCTGCACAGAGGCGGGTGCGAATCTAGGCTGCAACAAGATTGTGGTCAGAGTCGATGTTAGGACCTCTGAGCGCACGCACATTTAAAACACTGGAGACGACATGATCGATCGGGTTGGTGGTTTTTCGATCCGGAGACAGCCAGGTAGCTTGATGAATCTTCTTATGCTAGAATTTAGTACTACAGATAACCATATTTCCGGCCCCGGCGAAGTCGATCAGCCTCAACCCATTAGGGGATGTTTCTTCGTGGAGGCTGAATTTACCGACTGGCACTACGGTACCTTGTTTGCCCACCCTGGCGTTAAAGTCTCCGAGCACGATTTCGACATCGTGGCGGGGGCATCTCTCATAAGTGTTCTCCAAGCACTCATAAAAGGCATCTTTGGTCATATCGTCCTTCTCTTCCATCGGGGCGTGGGCGCAAATCAGCGATATGTGGAAGAACCTCGCTTTGATGCGGATTGTGGCTAGACGTTCATTCACCGGAGTTGTTTGAAATTATGTATCAAACTGTTTGATTTGTAAGATCAAACTTTTTAAACTCAACAAAGAATCTTTAAATTCTTACCGCTGGTGGGGGAAAAATAAAGACCTTAGTCGAGCTGAGAAAATTTAATTCTAGTTTTATTTATAAATTTGGAAACCTTATATACTATTTTAAAATTCTAACTTATCTAATTAAATATATATATATTTACAGCACACCACTTGGGGTTGTTTTTAACTATACAATACAATACATGTGTGTGTGTGTGTGCTGTCATAGAAGTATAATTTATATTGCTTGGTTTGGGTTGTTTTCAAGTGCACATGTGCATTTCTAATCAATTGCCCAAACCTAAGTAAATATGTATGTTTATTAGATATTTCTTGAGTGCATGCGTGTCACATATTAATGCATGCGTGCCTCATATATGTTTGTATGCTGCATATCAATGCATACATTTTTATGTGTTTATTTTATGTATATGTGTATGTATGTTCAATATATTTGAACATAGATATCTATTACTAGTGGACTGTATGATTATAATAGCTTATCTTATTTAACATTGAAATATATATAAAAGACTTAAATGTAATATTGTTGTCCGTGCTTTGGCAGCAACGAACATGTTCAATTTTGAACATTCTCCCGGGCGGCAAAAGTGACTGCTGGGAAAATGATTGCAGTTTGTAGTCGTCGTTTGGTTTTTAGCTTGTCCGTTTGTTTTAACGCAAGCTGCCATGGTATTAGTAACTCCCAAATGGTTGTTACTACATCCGCTTTTCCAACTGGATCTATTTCGGCTATTTCAATAGTTTCATTTACTTTTATGTCTCTTTTATTATAGTCCTTCTCCTTTTCTTTATCGCGTTGCTTATCCTTCTCCACTTCAGGTTTCTTTGATGCATCGTTCCTTGTATCAATAGTTTTACGTTTGTCGTCTCTCGTCTTAGAAGTTGTGTCTCGTATCTTCTTGTCTTCATCTTTTTTTGTTTTATCGTCATCAAACTTGCTGCATTTACTGCTTCTGGATGTTCCTGTGTCATCCAAAGCTGCAACCGTTTTTGTACTCTTTTGCGCTGAATTCTTGCCGGTAGTATCACCTCCTACATCGGTGCATTTTTCTTTTTCATCAGGTGCCTTATCATGCAAAAGTTTTTGTTCGTCTTCACCAATAGTTATATTTACCGATTCCTCATTCGATTCGCCTGCATTATCCTCTTCCCCTCTGGACCATCTTCAACGACTTTAATTGTGTTGTCTTCATTGGCTCTTCATCAGGCGGTTCCAGATCCATTCTTTCATCTGTAAAAAGATAACCAGCCTCTCTACTTCCTCCGAAGAGAGGACTCTCTCGGGGAATAAAATACCTGTTAACGTCCTCTCTTCTCGTGGTAGCTCTCCAAGATTCCTTTTGCTCTTTTGTTTTGTCATTGATTTTACTTTCGTTAATTGAGGAGGTGCTTGCTTTAACCCCCTCTTTAGTTTTCTTCGTTTCTGCCAGGATCCATGGTTTTTGATTAGTTGTCGACTTCTTGTTAGCTACCATTAAGTCGTGCTCTTCATCTACGCGCAGCTTGTCTTCTTTAGATATATTATCTACGCGAAGTTTCTAATATTCTAGGTAATGTCTTCTACGCGCGGCTTGCGAATATCATCAACGCATTGCTTTTCGATATTGTCATTAAATTGTTTGCGTACGTTATCATATCTGCGTGCCAGTAATTCCCAAGCAGTGTTGTAATTTGCACCTGATCCCGTTATCAGGTGACTAACCATTAGTCTAGCATCTCCTTGAAGACAAGATTTTAAATAGCTCATCTTTTTGGAGTTACTAATGTCCTTATTATTATGGACATACTCCTCGAAGAGCTCTTTGAATGATTGCCATTCTCGGAATTCCCCTGAGAATTTTTGCGATCCTATATTTGGTAATTCCAATTTTTTCGTTTTTATTAAGTTGATTCCCTTTTGCTCCTCCAATACACGCAAATTATTGGTGACTTCAAAAAAAAGTTCTTCTAATCCTAAAACATTACGTGGCTTGTTGTACTTCATCGCCAATTTGGCGATATCCCCCTCCATGCAGCTCCAATAGTGCTTGAGACGGTGTTCGTAATATTCGAAGTCAATTCCGTCTCTTATTTTTAGCTTTGCCTCTGCAATTGTAGATCGAATTTTTTCCGATCTTCTTTCAATTGCCTGCTCTATAACGCCTATCATTGTATCTGCGTCTTCTACGCGTAGATCGCCTTTCCTTTTTATCATGTCCGCAGTGTTCGACATTTTTAATTAATATTTTTTACTAAACTGTTCTTATTCTTTAAAAAAATCGTTGGAGGAATTTGTTTTGGTCGCCTGGTTGACCTTGCTGTGCCTCGATTCACAGCCGCTGAATATATAATTTTTTTTTTTAAATAAACAGTTTTACACAGCGTTTAGTTTCGTACTAAACGGCTTATGTGATCATATAAATATGCGGGAACATGAACCCGTCTTACAATTTCTGCATTAATTTGCCTGTGTAAATAACAGGGCTTTTATATTGCCTATATATACGTATATAATAGGACTTTTACACATGTTGCCTGTATTTTATCCATACAGGTCTTACAATTTTGGCTCGAGCTACTTATCCGGCTCGAAGGACCAAATGTTTGAAATTATGTATCAAACTGTTTGATTTGTAAGATCAAACTTTTTAAACTCAACAAAGAATCTTTAAATTCTTACCGCTGGTGGGGGAAAAATAAAGACCTTAGTCGAGCTGAGAATATTTCATTCTAATTTTATTTAGTAATTTGGAAACCTTATATACTATTTTTCAAAATATCCTAAATAACTAAATAAAGGGTGATTTTTTAAGAACTTGATAACTTTTTTTAAAAAAAAAAACGCATAAAATTTGCAAAATCTCATCGGTTCTTTATTTGAAACGTTAGATTGGTTCATGACATTTACTTTTTGAAGATAATTTCATTTAAATGTTGACCGCGGCTGCGTCTTAGGTGGTCCATTCGGAAAGTCCAATTTTGGGCAACTTTGTCGAGCATTTCGGCCGGAATAGCCCGAATTTCTTCGGAAATGTTGTCTTCCAAAGCTGGAATAGTTGCTGGCTTATTTCTGTAGACTTTAGACTTGACGTAGCCCCACAAAAAATAGTCTAAAGGCGTTAAATCGCATGATCTTGGTGGCCAACTTACGGGTCCATTTCTTGAGATGAATTGTTGTCCGAAGTTTTCCCTCAAAATGGCCATAGAATCGCGAGCTGTGTGGCATGTAGCGCCATCTTGTTGAAACCACATGTCATCCAAGTTCAGTTCTTCCATTTTTGGCAACAAAAAGTTTGTTAGCATCGAACGATAGCGATCGCCATTCACCGTAACGTTGCGTCCAACAGCATCTTTGAAAAAATACGGTCCAATGATTCCACCAGCGTACAAACCACACCAAACAGTGCATTTTTCGGGATGCATGCGCAGTTCTTGAACGGCTTCTGGTTGCTCTTCACCCCAAATGCGGCAATTTTGCTTATTTACGTAGCCATTCAACCAGAAATGAGCCTCATCGCTGAACAAAACACGCGCGCGAAACACATTTCGAACCGAACACTGATTTTGGTAATAAAATTCAATGATTTGCAAGCGTTGCTCGTTAGTAAGTCTATTCATGATGAAAGCATACTGAGCATCTTTCTCTTTGACACCATGTCTGAAATCCCACGTGATCTGTCAAATACTAATGCATGAAAATCCTAACCTCAAAAAAATCACCCGTTATATATGTATGTGTGTATGTTCATATGTATGTAGCATATTGTTTATGCTACATGATATGGTATTGCTTTCAAGTGTACATGTTGTGTGACCTTGGGTTTGTTTTAATGTGAGTACATTTACAAGCAGTTGCTAAAATGTATTCTAAGAACCCATGGGTTATCATATGTAAACATCTTATCCTTAGTAATACATATTTGTGTTATTGTTTGTTGAATGCTATTGTTTTGCATGACAATGCATTTTAAGTATTTTATGTATATGTGTATGTATGTATGTTCAATATATTTGAACATAGATATCTAATATTAGTGGACTGTATCAATAGTAAGATTTAATAATTGTGAAATATATAAAAGTTTGTAAATATAATGTTGTTGTCCGTCCTTTGGCAGCAACGAACATGTTCAATTTTGAACAGGAGTGAATGATAGTACTCGTCGACGGAGTCTCTCTCCCACAACGAATCCCACACCAAACTTGCGCTCCTTTATATTATTATACTCGTATCTGTCCTTGTCCCGTCCATCGCATATTTTTTACGGCGGTGATGTCAGCCTTTATATTTACGAGGACATCTACCAGCTGGGCAGCGGCACCTTCCCAATTAAGGGACCGGACATAGTCCTTATTTTGTTTGCCATGGTCGTCGTCAAAAGGGGGGTCTCTCATCCTAGGCTGATTGCTGCTTTTCATTGGGGGTGTTTTTTTCTTGGCGGGTCCCAAACCCAGCGCACAACCCTATGCAGGCGATGTTTCGCCTTCCCAATTTAGCTCGCCCTCAAACGGATGTTCTAAGGCTACCCAGAGGATACTTGGTCAAAGACAGGAGATCGTCGCTTGAGTCATATGTAAAAGAATCGCTTCTGGCCACTCCCAAGTGAATGGCGATCAGAGAACTTTCCTCACTTGCGTGAACTTCTACACACGGCTGCATCCTCCAATATAAGTTTAAGGTAATTAGTTTTAAATTTATACATTTACATTAAAAGATTTGATATCACTTTAAAAGATCTAGCGGTCGCACATGTGTTCTTATATAATTATGTGTGCATATTAGGGTGGTTTTAGTGAATAGAAGTGAATTTTTTTTTCTGAAATTTGTGTGTGCTCACTTCTAGGAATGTGCCATTTAGTGTAAAAATACAATTGTAAAAGTTTCAGCTTAATCGAACTTTGCCTTCCCGTGCCGAAAGAGCCTTGAAGTTTGATAAAATGGCCGTTTTTCGCGGAAAAGCGTTATGTTTCGAGTTTAACTTATGACTGATTCCACCTATTACAATAAATTTATTATCAAATGAAAGGTAATTTTGTTGAAATTAAAGTCTATTATAAAACATTTTCTTTAGAAATGTATGGTTTGGAAGATATTTAACATTTAATGGACCAAGTTCGTGTTATGTGCCTTTTTGGTGACACTCATACATGTATTTTAAATTAGAATTTTATATATTCATGAAAGGTATGAAGGCCGAAGACAGCCCTTCCTTACTTGTTTTTAAGTATTTTTTGACATTTTGGTGAGTTTGGCCTTGGCCTAAGATAGTGACATAATTGGGCCGTCAAATTTCTTAACTTTTCATTCTATGCAACTTTACTTTAGTATATCCTATACTTTTACTAAAATAAAGCGACAACAACAAAATATCGCATAACTTTTATTAACCGTTACTTACTACTTTTTCACATTTCAACCTCACTAAACATATTTTTTCTCCAATAAGCTGGCATCTCTAGTATTATTTGGTATTGTATATTTCTGGCATCTCGTGGCTGACTTGTTGCTCATATTTACCGCTATGTATTCTGGTAGTAAGTAAAAAGTAGGGAATCCCCTATTTGATTTTGACGCTTTAAGAGAAATGTTATTTTAAAGTTTGTTCGATATTAGAAAGTGCAAAATATTACATACATAGTTATATATGTAATTAAATTCAAATGGCTACTACCTCATCTAATGTTCGTGTTCGATCTAAAACCCTAATTTATTTAATTGGGTATTCATCTCATCAAATAATCGGGAGTAAACTGCCATCTAATCATCAAATGTTAAAGTCATTGTTTTACAACATTCTTGAAGTTGGATTACCTTTTAGTGATACTGCAAAACTCACTCTGACGGAAGTTCTTGTGTTCTGGGAGAAAGCTAGAATACCTTATCAATTACATAAAAATGCTGTTCGCAAAGTCGAAAAATTATATAACGAATGGAGGGCACTTCAGAAGTGTTCAAGATTGAAGACAAAACGTCAAGAGGAAAAAAATCTTGCATTCACATCCAAACTGTCCGATCTTTTTGATGTAGCAGTGGAAGATTCCATTTCAAAAATGTCTAATCAGGAAGATATTAAATTTTTGACATATCAGAGAATGAAAGGACGTCCAGGCCATATGGAAGGTATCGATGTGAATACAACTCTATCTGAACAAAGAAAAGAAGCAAGAAAAGCAAAAGCAGAAGAGTGGCGACGGCGACAGATTTCACCAGTAAGCGCTGGTAAGTTTATAGTATAGTTGCCCAATTTTACTTAAAAATTAGATACTGAAACCCATACTTAAATAGGTAATAAAATGCTGGCTCTTAGAAGCTATAGCGTTTATTCGTTCCTATTTGTTACCAACATCAACAGTATTTTTCTCCCAAAATCCATACAATTTCTTTCCTTTTTTCATTGCAACAGAAAATGTATGAGACATCTCATTGTCTTCTGAATCAGAAGTGGAAGAAATCACCTCGGACAACCTGTGCTGAACGGTTGGCAATCTTGATAAGCAAAGGAGGCTATGTACAACTACTGGGGGTCCCGGAATTAGAAAATTTCGCAGGCGCCACTCAGGCAGAAGCTGTTAGCGGTAGTCTAGAAGAATGGGATATTGGCGATAAAATTGTTGGTATGTGTATTGATACGACGGCTTCTAACACAGGACGAATGAAAGGCGCATGCACCTTGTTAGAAAAACAGCTAGGTAAAAGTTTGTTGTACTTAGCCTGCCGCCATCACATTTTAGAAGTCGTTTTACGGTCAGTATTTGAGTACAAAATGGGATCAACGACTGCTCCCCAACCTGACATTTTTAGAAGATTTCAAATACATTGGCCTAACATAGATCAGTCTAAATACATTGAAGGGGTATAGGATGATTCGGTAAAGAAGTCAGTGAAAGAGTTCGAAAAAGAGGTTTCGAAATTTCTTCTCTTTCAGTTAACTGAAAAACAGCCGAGGGATGATTACTTAGAACTTATTAAGTTATGTTTAATATTTTTAGGAAAAGTCCCTTCTCACGATGTTTCGTTTAACACTCCTGGTGCTTATCATCACGCCCGTTGGATGGCAAAAGCCATTTACTCTCTGAAAATGTTCATTTTTAGAGAACAGTTTTCTATGTCTGAAGAGGAGTTCAGTTCACTAAAAGCTATTTGTTTATTTATTGTTAATTTGTATGTGAAGTTGTGGTGTCAAGCTTCAAACGCAATAAGTGCACCTGGTAATGATTTACAATTTGTTCAGAATGTAATTAAGTGCAGACGTATTGATCAAGGTGTATCAGAAAAGGTATTGGGAAGATATATTCTTCACCTGTGGTATCTGAACCCGGAACTGATTTGCCTTAGCTTATTTGACAAAAATGTTTCAAATGAAATAAAAAGAAAAATGGCAAAAAAGATTTTATCGTACAGAAATTTAACAGAAGAAGAACGGTCTTCAAGGATAATGAGGGTGCAAGTTTCTGAAAATGAAGCTGTAACCTATTTAAAAATATTTCGCTTTAGAACTTTGTTTCGGATCAAAGCCTGGCCTTTTTCGAATATTTCAAAGTCAAAACTGATTTTTTGACAGAGGACCCCAAGAAATGGTCCGAAAATAAAGACTTTTTGAAACTTCAAAGTTTTGTTTACCCTTATCTGATGAATGATATTGGAAATAATAATATATAAATAAATTGATAAATTTTTTATAATTTTTGTTTTTAGTATGAATTTTCTTTTCCATATGTTTATTTTTTAATTAGATTTGTTCCCATCGTCTTATCTTTTTGTTAAATATTGTACCAATTAATGTACGAAAACTGAAAATACAATATACAACTAAAAGATTTTACTAATTTCTAGCTTTTTCTATTATAATAAAATAAAGGACTTCAGTGTCTGCATTGTTTATGGTTAAGGTAAGGATAGTTTCAAAAATCGTGGAGAACCTCGAGTGTTACTGCGAAGAACTATACTAAGGCATCTGACACGAACTTGGTCCATTAAATGTTAAATATCTTCCAAACCATGCATTTCTAAAGAAAATGTATTCCAATGGACTTTAATTTCAACAAAATTACCTTTCATTTGATAATAAATTTATTGTAATAGGTGGAATCAGTCATAAGTTAAAGTCGAAAAATAACGCTTTTTCGCGAAAAATGTCAATTTTGTCAAACTTCAATGCCTTTTCGGCACGGGAAGGCAAAATCCGATTGAGTTGAAACTGTCATAATTGTATTTTTACACTAAATGGCACATTTCTAGAAGTGAGCACTTCCAAAAATTTAAAATTTATTTTGAAAAACCACCCTAGTGCATATAAGCAAATATGACAGACCATACGCATAATGTTTGTAAATTTGTCTAGAAATTTCCGTTGACACAGACATTCAATGGCGAAGCTTACGTTTTGTCAAAGAGTCAATGTGTCGACGGACCGATGGACCGACGCAGTGACAAAGGATCACAACATTGTGTTGTTGGTATCAAATCCGAGCTGTGCCGAAAAAATAAGCGAACGAACGCCGATTGTCACCGCTTCCCTTGCCGCTCTAACAGCTTTACAAACAAACTTTTGTAAATATGTATGTACATATATGTATGAGCGTGCATACATATCGACCCAGCCACGGAAAAATATTTTAGAATGACAAATATTATAAATCGACAACAGCTATGTTGCCACTTGTTCACTTCTTTTTGTGAAGTGATTGTGTAATGGTGTTTGCTTTTATGAAAGAAGCGAGTTTGCCGTTGAAAGTGCACTTGCGTTCAGGAATAAATATGTTTTTGTTGTGTGTTTTTCTACAAATTTTGGCATCGACTATTTACCATCTAGACGAGAATGGAGAAGAGGTTCTATAGGGAGGAGGATACCATATCAGTCTATACCGACGTGTCCAAAATGGACTGCGGAGTAGGCACAGGGGTATTCTCCGCTGATCTAGGCATATCTCTCTCTATACGTCTACCGAACTCGGCTAGCATCTTCCCAGCAGAAGTACTAGGCATAGAAAAAGCTTGCGAAGCTCTACTAGAAAACCACGGGAATATAAATAAAGCAATTATATTTACGGATAGCCAGGCGGCGCTCTTGGCCTTGTCTTCACCCATGACAAATTCCAGCGCAGGTCACAACTGCAAAAGAGCACTAAGCTCAATAAAAGACAAGCTCCAACTAAACTTGATCTGGGTTCCCGGCCACAGGAACATTTTTGGTAACGAAAAGCAGACGAGCAGTCTTGTTGGCAAAGGCAGGAGCTTTCCTCAACGAATCCGAGGCGGAAGTAATACCAAGCCCGCTAGCATCGATCAAAAGAGAGACCAATAGGCAATTTCAACAAGTTGAAAATAACAAGTAACTTTACAAAATGCGGCATAACTAAACAATTATGGCCAACTTATGACAGGAAAAAAAACCAATGACTTATTAAATAGGTCAAGAAAAAGTATTTACAGAGTAACGGCTACCACAACAGGGCACTGGCCATTTGGGGAACACGCATCCAAAATGGGTTTGCCTTGTACCGACTGCCGTGGCTGCGGAGTAGCAAGGAACAAGGAAACAATCTTCCACTTTCTCTGCGAATGCCCAGCTCTAGCACATAGCCGACACAAAACACTTGGAATCCATCAAGCACCAAACCTTGAATGGATTTCCAATAAAAGCATATCGGACATAAGTAGTTTCATCGAAACCTCAAAATGGTTTGAGAGAGAAAGTGAAACGTAATAGCAGATACAGGAGGTTCTACGAACAGTGTATCAAAATGGCACATCAAGTGCTAATTGAGCCCGATAGGGCTGCACTCCTACCTACCTACCTACCCTATTTGGCTGCCATATTGACTTGTGACGCTGCTGATGCTATTTGAGACGGTTGTTGTTCTTGTAGGACAATATTTGTAGTTTATGCGGGCGACCTATTTACATGTGTAGACTTGTGTAAGCAGTATTTGAGTGAGTATGTCATAAGCACTTATGCATGTACAAGTTGAATAAGTCCTTTGGTGCCAGTTGCGTTTGTACTTGCTATTCGCTCGACTTGGTGAACAAGCTCAAACAGTTCCAAGTGGGTTGTTGTTGGTTGAAAACTTATTAAAGTATACTTTGAATAAAATCAAACTTGATTGCTTGGCTGCTAAAGACTTACTAGCTTTATTGAGAATATAATTTTGTGGCTTAACTTAAAATTGAACTAACAGCTACCTATGTGTTAGTTCACACACCTTATTCTATGTACTTAATTCTATGAATTACAAAACATGTAGGAAACTAGAACCGCAGCTGTTCATACGTTGTGGTTCCTTTTATTGCCGACTTTGTTTGTTTAGTCTATTGGCAGCTAGCATCTGATTGCGAACGCTGCGAACTAGCGTGGGAGCATAATGACTTCAAGGTTGATGAGAATCATCCAAAACTGCTGATGTCGCATGTCCCCTGCGAATGGATTTAGCGTAGTGATGTGATGTTTAGAGTGGAAGTCATGGCGTGGAAGTCATGTGTTAACTCCTCCCTCTCTTAAGTATAATCGTCCGCGATTATTTGCTGTTATTTGTATCACTTGCATTGACCTGCCTCAATATTTCTTCAATGAGTAGATCATTACTTTGTTGAGTTTGCCTCCTCATTATAAGTTTAATCGTTGTACGTTTACAAAATTTTGCAACAATTGTGATGAATAGAGTCATTGTGACAACGCATAAAACTATCTTCATGCTACTGTGGTTTGTTTCTATCTTTTGGTTTATATAAGTTATCGACTTGTATTGTACAAGTCTAAAAAAAAGATTTTTTTCGTTGGTCGCAAGGCCTTCGTTGGTCGCAAGACCTTTATTGAATCACCAAAACATTAATACTAATACTTAATTCTACTTATTCTCTCTTAAATATACCCTATTTCTACCTGTGTCAGCAATTGGTGTTGGTCGGCGCCTGCCGGATGTTATTGCAAGTGTTTTATTTTGCTATTGACAATTTTGCTGAGCGCGCGTCTGGGCTATTTCCCAGTTCTTTGTAATTGTTGACTTAGCGCTTAGTGTTGGTGTCAGCTTTGGTTTCAACTTAGCTGGTGCTAACTCTTCCGCCGCCAAAAACGAACGTCCTCGTTTGTTTGGATTAAAAAACTGGGCTTGTGGGTTCTGTTAAGTAAGGCATTTCGGGTGTTACAACTTTTTTAATATCGGCCTCATTGGCGTTCGGATTGTAGCCCGATAGCTCTGGTTCTGCCTTGAAATTTATTTTCATGATTAACTTGATAATCAAACTTGCTATGAAGATAATGCTAGTGATCGTTAGCGAAAAATTTGTTACTAGGGCTGCTGTGTGGGTTGTTTTCAATGCGTCCAACCGCTTGGTGTTATTAATGTGAAGTTCTTTCAACATTTCTAAGCTTAAAATTTCTTCTTCCTTGTTTGAGGGGATATTTGATTGCAGTATAGCAGGCGGGGGTTTGCTGGTTAGTATCTCGTTAAAAGAGTATTTCTGGTTGTCGATTATAACCGTGGAATTGTGGAATTGCACTGCATATGATCCTTCAAGGGTTATTTTTTGGTTGTCAATTTGAATTGCACCTTTGTACTGGTTTAGTAGAATTATTCCAGGTGAGATGTTTTCAACTGAAGGGATGTGCTGATTGTTGACTAATGTGCACTCTGCTGGTTTGCTCTTGAGTAGTTGTGGGACACAGGTAGTGTTACTAATGTCTATAATGTTCCTTACAAATTCTAATATTGTTGTTTTCTTTACATTTTAGTTTAATGGCAAATATTTTATTATCATTACAAGTTACAATGTCCTCGAAAGGGATTTTATTAATATATTTTTCCTTTTTTATTGGTTTAATTAGTTAGATTTGATTCACAAATTTCTTCATTTGTTAATGGTATGCTTACTATGTAAAATAACATTGTGTTATTTGAAGCTATTTTTACATTTGCTAGTTCTAATGACAATTTAGCCCAATGAATCGCATAATCTATATTGATAATTTCTTCCTTTATAACTCTAAGTTTGTATTTTAATTCTATAGCAACATTGTGCTGTATGTCTTCGCTAGATTGAACGGCTTTCAAAATTTTATTTGAAACGGCTGTTATCTTATTTATCCTATCAAAAACTATTTTATTTATTGTTATGTTATTTATTTGGCTCTCCAGTGTAACTAGGTCATCATGATCGGGATTTCCCGCGATCCATTTCCATACTTTTCCTATCGTGTCTATAGACTTCTTAAATCTTTTTGGTTTAAGTCTATTTAGATAAGTTTGTGCTAGATTTAATTCATTAATTAGGATGGGTAAAAGGGGGTTTTCATTAGTAATCTTTGATTTTACAGTGGTGCTTATTTCATTTAATGCATTTTGGCATGCATCTAGATCAACTTTGTGTATTATCCTATAGGTCCCAGTTTGAATTTTCGTCAGTCCTGTGTCAAATGTTGCTAGTTGTGAGTTCGTATAGTCTATAATTTTAAAGTCTGCGTACACTAAATGTACGAGAAGTCTGAAAAAAAAATTATACGTTTATAAGAAAATTTAAAGATTATTAGTGTTTCTAGGTCTTGATGTTACTTTTATGTACTGTCCGTCCTTTTTCAGTTATTACCACGCTAGATTTGTCTTCCTTTACTATTTCTTTCCTATATCTAGCGGTAAGTTTGGATCCTAATCGTTTATTTATCCTGACGTAAATTATGTCACCAGGGGAATATGTTTTTATGGGTTGTCTTGTTTTGTTATGAGTTTCTAAGTCCTTCGCTTGTCTTTTCCTAAGTATGTTTATGTTTTCTCTGCGTGAGTTTTCGTATTGTTCGGGGTCTATTGAAACTCGTCTGCCGAAAAATGTCTCTATCGGTCGTATGGAGTAGTTGTATTCATATGTGGTTCTTGGAACGAGCGATGAGTTTGTTCTGTTTTAAGGCAACGCATGATCTCGGATAGTGTGGAATGAAATCTTTCCACTTGACCGTTGACTCTACTTGTGTAGGGGGGTGTTTTAAATATTTCAACTCCAAGTTGATCTTCAACCATGAATTGAATGGAAGCTGAGTTTAGCGATTTCTCGTTGTCGATGACTATTGTTTTCGGTACTCCGAAAGAAAAGATTATTTCTCGTAGTAGTCCTCTAATGTCTTCTATTGCTTTTGATCTTATTAATTTAACTTGTGCGTATTTTGAAAATTTGTCTAATGCCGTTAAGACCAGGTGTTTTTCTGTAGTATAGATATCTATGTGAACTATTTCACCGGGATATTGGGGAATTGGGGTTTCGAGTAATTTCGGTTTGTTGGGATGACGATCATATTTATGTTCCTTACAAACTTTGCACTGCTTAATAATATTTTCTATTTTTGCTTTCATTTTGGGGAAGTAGACTTTTTGTATGAGTTGTTTCTTATTTTCATCTCTATTTCTGTGTGCTCGTTTGTGTTCTTTCAAAATTTCTTCGTTTTGGGCGTCTTCGTTTATTAAGTCTTCTACTTTTGTTTGGGTATAGCGGATTTTATAATTGGAAAAATGTAGGGGGTAGACCTCTTGGATTTTTCCCATTATTTCTTCGGAGGTAATTATGCCATTTATGACTGAAGGGTTTAGGTAACGTTTTAATAATGCCACTAGGTTGTCCACTGAAAAATTGGGTTTAGTAATTAGATGTTTATGGTAGGTCGGGAATGGTATTTTAAACTGATAGCTGTCTTCTTCTCCTAAAGAGATCCTAAGTTGATTTTTGAAGGCGTTTATGGGTCCTTCCACAGATTACTAGCTTTCATCGGAGTGGGTAGCAACTGATAATGAATTTAATTTAAATGGTCTAGATAAAGTGTCTGTAACTACATTCGATTTTCCGGGCTTGTATCTTAATTCATAGTTATACTCTTCTAGTATTGCTTTCCAACGTTTTAGCTTTGAATTGTTATTTTTATTACTTAGGGCATATGTAAGGGGCTGGTGATCAGTGTGTATTACCACTTTTGCTGTACCGTATAGGTAGTTCCTAAAGGAGTTGAGTGCCCAAATTATGGCAAGCATTTCTTTCTCATTTACCGCGTAATTTTCTTCTGCTTTGTTCAATGTTCTTGAAATGAAGGTAATTGGTTTGCCATTTTGCTCCAGGACCGCGCCTATGGCATATTTTGAGGCATCTGTAGTCAGGTTGAATTCTTTGCTGTAATCGGGATATTGCAGAATTACGTCTTTAGATGTCAACGTGTTCTTGATTTTATTGAATGCTGCCTTTGCTTCTTCATTTAATTGTATTTGGATTTTTTTTGAACTGCTCTTAGACATTCTTCCTTCTTCACCTCGAAGTAAGGATGTTAACGGCTTTGCTATCTTAGCATAATCTTTGATAAATCGTCTATAATAACCAGATAAGCCTGAATGATCTTAAGTCTTTGATCGTCTGAGGATAGGGCAAGTTGGCTATTGCTTGTACTTTGGATGGGTTTGTTGAAATTCCATCGGAGGATACTACAAATCCTAAGAACTTGACTTGTTTTTTAAAGAAGTCGCATTTGTCGACTTGTACTTTCATGTTTGATTTTGTAAATATAATAATGTCATCTATATATACATAGCATATCCGTCCTATATGTTCCCTAGTATGTCGTCCAATGTCCGTTGGAAAATAGACGGGGCATTCTTCAAACCAAATGGCAGTCTAGTGAACTCATATTTTCCATTGTTCACTGAAAAAGCTGTCTTTTCCACGTCAGATTCCTTAAGAGGAATTTGATGGAAACCGCTTTTTAAGTCAATTACAGAGAAAATTCGGTTTTCTCCTAGTTGAGAGAGAACCTCATTTATTTCTGGTATTGGGTACCTATCTGCAATTGTGACCGTATTCAGTTTTCTGTAATCGATAACCATTCGGAACTTTTTTTCGCCTGAAGCGTCGTTCTTTTTGGGTACGATCCAGACAGGTGAGTTGTAGGGTGACCTTGATTTTCGGATGATTCCATCTTCCAATAATTTGTTTACTTGGTCTTCCACCTCTTGTTTAAGGCTGGTAGGGTATGGGTAAGATTTTGAATATATGGGCGTGTCGGAAATTGTTCGTATCTCTGCTACTACTTTTGTTGTGTATGTCAGTTTTTCGTTTGGTTCTGAGAATAGGTTGCGGTGTTTTCGTATTAGCTGGCTTATTTCGTCTTTACCTATTGTTGTAGGATGTTCGTCTCGAATATGTATTGTATTAACATTCTGTATGCTAAATTGTCTTAGATAGATTCTTTTTGTGCTTGCTATGACCATGAAATTTCCTCTTGTGTGTATGACTGCTGAAAGTTCTTTTAGACTGTCGCTTCCTAATATAGCATGGAAAGTCTTAAGTGTGGGTAGTAGAAAGAATTTGAGTCTGCAGTTTTCCAAGTTGAAAAGATTTAAAAATGTGTGTTGTGTAATTTTTATTTTTCCTCCAACTGAGTTGCCGAAAAAGGGGTTATCGTTTTCTTTTGCGTTTTTACCTAGACCGGATTGGATATAGTTTTTGTTAGATCCTGTATCCACCAATATGTTAAGTATTTCGCCGCTCTTCGTTTTGCATAGAAAATAGGGCAACGAAGAGCAATTCAGTCTAAAAAATGTACGTCCGTTAGGTCATATGGTTCTTTGTCTACATTATTTTAAGCTGTTTCCTGACTGTAAGCTGTTTGTTGGGTGTTGTCGTATTGGTCATAATGTTGGTCTTCATGGTATGGATCGTAAGTTGTTTCGTCCGTGTCTATATGAAAGTTCCTTTGAGCTTTCGCTGGGGGGTGGTTGATCATGGATGCATTTAATGGTCGTTTGCCAGATTCTTGGGGCTTAGGGCGGTTCACATAATTTACCGCTCTTGTCCTGACCCTTTCATCCACGTCCATGGGTTGAGGAGGTTTAGGTGGCCTTGGGGGAGGATAGTTTGGTTGTTGGTTATATGGATATCTAGAGTGGTTATAGGAGTTTTGTTGTTGGTAGCTATTGTGTGGATTCGAATTTGAATTTTGATATTGCTGGGAGCTATGGGGACTCAAATTTGGTTGGCGATAAGTTTGCTGAGGGTGAGGTATATGGGCTGATTCGGGATAGAATCTTCGGGAAATCGTGAGTTTAATGGTTGTACCTGCCTTGCCATGGGGGGTTGTTGTCTAGGAATGAAAGAGTTGAAACTTTGATGTCTGGGGACTGATAGTGCATTTAACACTTGGTTGTTGGCATGGTGTGCTCTAAAGCTTTGATTTTCCAGCTTTAGACAAAGGTGTAGTGCCTCTGGTAAAGACTTGGGTTCTTTTATATCCAGAAGCCTCGGGAGGTCACCGGAAAGTCCTCTCACAAAGGTATCCAGGGCCTTGGCACGGTAGTTGTCCGTTAGTAGATGGACTGTCTCCTCGCCAATTTCCATGCATCCTATTTTGTTAAGTATTAGGGATAATTGACTATTAACCTTCTGATAAAATTCGTTTATAGAGCTCCTTCCCTGAATAAGGCAGGTCATTTGATATTCTAGAGTGCCTATGTCGCGTTTATCGGCATAGTGGGTGGTCAGACAACGGGAGATGGCTGTCCAATCCAAGGGGGTGTTATATGATTCTAATGCTATGTCCGCTTTTCCAACAATTTTGTTCCGGATTACATTTAGAATTCCGAAAAATTTTGGGGTGCCTTTTGAAGGTTCATATATCTTTATAATTCGCTCGACACTTTTTTTCCATGAGCTGAACTCAGAGGCGTTTCCTGAGAATTCTCTCAAGGTTCGTACGACATCTGGGACTTTATCCATTTCAGTCATATTATTCCTATATTGCTCTTCTATGGTCTGATCTTTTATAATAGGATTATTGTTATTGCCTAGGGTAGTCCTGACTAGCTCTGGTCCACTGGCTTCTATAGCCTGGGAAACCATAACTCGTATCATGTTTGCCAAGTCTGGGGAAATTTGTTGGGCAGGTGGGGGAGTTGTGTTATTCCCTAACACGGGTGGTCTGATCAAATTATTCGGATTTGCCATTTTCTTTTGTTGTTATTATCTGCTTTCATTTTTTATAATTAATTTATCCTTTTAGATTTTTATTTAGTTGATAAATCACTGGAGGGTCCCTTGGATGGTGAATCGCAGCCTCAGTAATATTTAATTTTATAGGCTGTACAAGCCAATTTGTTATTTCTAGATTTTAAAAATTTTTCAAAAACTTCCTTTATTGAAAAAATTGTTTGCTAATTATTTTTCTTTGTTTAAATTTTCCACTATTTTCTATTTTTTCACAAAAAGTTTTCTTTATTTAAATTTTTCACTTTTCTGACGTATATCTAAATTAGTACTTATAATCTATTTTCTTACATTAGTAGCAGCTGCATTGTTGATAGATATGCCGGTAAGTGTGCTGATATCCTTTTTTCTTTACGGTACTCGGGAACACTTACTTACTCCTTGCTGTTTTACTCCGGGTCGGCTGGTGTCGTGCTGTCGTTGGGGCGTCAAGGAAGTTCCACGTTCCTCTTCACGCCACTTTATGCTGATTTTATGTTGTTTTCAACAATTTCTTTGTAGTGTTATTATCTCACTTTTTGTGTGGAGCCGTTTTTATTGTGGCACAAAGTCTTTCTTTCTTCGGTGCTTTTTTTGTGGCACTTTTTTTTAAAGTCTTTATTTGTTTTTGGCACTTTATTATGCCAAATTTCTTTTAAAGTCTTTAGTTTGTGGCGCTTTATTGTTGCACGTTAAAAAAAGGTCTTTATTTATTTCTGACACTTTCAACGCTCTTAACACTTTCAACGACTAGACTCCGCCGAGCTTATTTGACTCGGGCGCCAGTTATCGACTTGTATTGTACAAGTCTAAAAAAAAAGATTTTTTTCGTTGGTCGCAAGACCTTTATTGAATCACCAAAACATTAATACTAATACTTAATTACTTATTCTTTCTTAAATATACCCTATTTCTACCTGTGTCAGCAATTGGTGTTGGTCGGCGCATGCCGGATGTTGTTGCAAGTGTTTTATTTTGCTTATTCCTTTTTTAGGTCGATCCAGAATTTTGATCGGCGTACGCCGGATATTGCGCTGCTGATATTGACAATTTTGCTGAGCGCGCGTCTGGGCTATTTCCCAGTTCTTTGTAATTGTTGACTTAGCGCAATAGTGTTGGTGTCAACTTAGCTGGTGCTAACTTGTATGTTTGATATTCTTTTAATGTTTTTAATACCAATTTGGTCAATGTTTTCCAAGGTTAGTTCTTCCAACTCTTTTACTATGTTTAATTTCTGTAAACCGGGGTGCTCTAAGTTGTCATAAGCTCTGTGTTCCTTGTTTTCGAAAATTGTATTGTTGATTGTTAATTTATCCTGAAATATTACTAAATGTGTTCCATTTATAGTTATTTTTTCATTAAATCCATCTTGTATTATAAATTTATCATTATTTAATATTATTACGCCCTCTCTTACATTGTCGATTTTTTTATAGTTTTTAGCATAACTAATGTGTTTTTGTTGAGCAGATCTAATAAACAATTCGGTTTATCTTCTATTTGACAAAAATTAATGACTGTTTTATTATTACAATTTTTTAATAATTTAAAGTGTCCTCCTCTCTTTCCAACGGTTCTGCAGTCTAACTGTAGTATCTTGTCTTTTCGAATTACAGGCTCAATAAGAAATTTCTGATAAAAATCATTTACTATGGAATACTGTATTATGAAGTATATCGTTTCATTATTCTGCATTACCTTAAGTTTAGAATTACTTAGTATAATTGTTAAGCTAATTTTATCTCTTAAGCTTGAATTTATATCTATTAGTTCATTGTCTGTTAATAAAAGTGGGTTAACTACATCCATTTTAATCAACATTATTGAATAAATAATATTTTCTAATTCTAATACGATAATATTATTTCTATGTGAAATAAGTTCAAAAATGTTATCCTCTTTTGTTATTCCATTATCATTTTTTAGTTCATTTATTCTTTCCGTTATCTGATTGATTTTATTAGTGATTTCTGCATTTATTATTAACTGATCGTTATTGGATTCTCTTAGTGCCTCAGTTTTTATTTTTACTTCATTGAAATCATAAAAATCCGGTGTACCGGCGACAAATTTAAGTGCCGATCCTAGTAAGTTTATACTGCGTGAATACCTATGATGTAAAATCAATATATTTACTAGTCTTATTACTTGTTGCGACTCTATTTCTATTGTTTTCTGAAGTTCTGGATATGAGAAACGTTCTGCTATGTGGAGATTTTCATAGGCCATTTTTACAAAATTATTTAGCTCCGTTTTGTGTATGAGAAATTTTGTGTCATTATAAGTTGCGACTTCTCCATCCTCTATAGGTATATAGAACGACCTAGAGTAGTCTATTATCTTTGCTGAAGCGATTGTCTGCCAGAACCTGAAATTAACGAATATTTTTTTTATGAACTTTTTTTCCTCTTATTTTAACAGTTGTACCTAAATCCTCCTGAACTACTTTCTCTCCGTAAATATTTGATAACTTATTTCCTAGCCGTTTATTTACTTTAACGTAGACAATATCTCCGTTTTTATATGTTTTATATTTAGTTTTTTTATTATGAAATATTAAATCATTTGCTTGTTTTTTCCTAAGTTTTTCCTCTATATCCTTATATGATATTTCTTTCCCATAAATTATATCCATTGGCTTATAGTCTGTGACCGAATGAATTGAATTGTTATATTTAATGGTTGCTAATAAGATCATTTCCACGACATCACTTGAGTTCCCTTCGTTTTTTATGCATCTACCAATTTCTGTGAGTGTACTATGGAATCGCTCCACTTGACCATTTGACTTTCTATGGTAAGGTGGGTCCTCATATTGCTGTATATTATGGTTATTTTTAATGTAATTTTTAACACACACTATAATCTTCTTTTTAGGGAATATGTTTAATATTTCCATAATGCCTACCTTTATATAAATAATTGTGCGTGTTTTTATTTTTTTTTACTACTGCGAATTCGGAAAATTTATCGACACATGTCAAGAATGAATTCTTTGCCGTCGAGTAAATATCTACGTATATGTATGTAAAATTTCCCCTGGATAAGTTGGAATAGGAGTTTCTTCAATTTTTGGTCTGTCTGGTTTCCTATTATATTTTGAGAGTAAACAGGTCCTGCATGACCTAATGAGCTCGTTTAAAATTTTCCTAATGCTTGGGAAAAAAATAATCTTTTGTTATTTGCTCATAATTTTCTTTTGCATTTCTGTGTGCCCTGTTGTGTTCAGCAACTAAAATTTCTTCTTGATCGTCTTTGTTAGTTACATCAATCACAATTTTCTGAGTGTACACGAATTTAATACCTGAAAAGTTCTTTAATAGTATTTGTTGTATCTCTCCGAGATCAATTTCTTCACAGTAAAGTACATTAACTACATCAGGATTAATTGTTTCTTTTAGTAATTTTATAAGATCTTGTTCATCCGTAAAGTTCTCATGTCGAATGTGTTTCTGAAACAAAATTTTTGTCTTTTTACTGTTACTATCGCGTTTACTTATTATTAATTGGTTCCTAAAACTATTTAAGGGAGTTTGTTTTATTCTAATTGTATTTGTTAAAGAAATTTCGGAATGGGAACAGGACTCAGTTAGGTAATTTAAGTGTTGCCTTAACAAAGCGTCTGCTACAACATTTAAATTGCCAGGTTTATAAAAAAATGTTGGGGCAAACTCTTCTATAAAAGCTCTCCATCTTTTTATTTTTGCATTTGGATTTTTGTCTGACATTGAAAATGTGAGAGGTTGGTGATCGGTAAAAATATTGAGTCCTTTGCATCCATATATGTAATTTCTTAAATTTTTGATAGCCCACACTATAGCCAGTAATTCCTTTTCATTTACTGCATAGTTGACTTCTGTTTTAGATAGTGTTTTTGAAATGAATGTGATTGGGCGTTTATTTTGTGATAAGATCGCACCAATATTAAAATCTAGGTAGAGAAGTATTACTTCTTCAGACGTAAGAATTTCTTTTAGTTTCTCAAATGCCTTTCGTCCTTCTATATCTAATTCAACGGGTATTTTCTTCGACTGGTTTGCGCTTACATTGCCATTTACACCCCTCAGGAAGTTTGTGAGAGTTTTGCTACGTCAGCGTACCCCTTAATGAATCTTCTATAATATCCTGTCAGACCCAAAAACGCTCGGAGACTTCGAACAGTTTTCGGTTCTTCGTACTGAAGGATAGCTTTCACCTTATCGGGTGAAGTTTTAAGCCCATCCTTTGATACAACGAATCCTAAAAATTCCGTTTCTTCTCTAAAAAACTTTGATTTTTCTAAATTTACCTTCATGTTTGCATTATTTAGTAAAGTTAAAATTTCTTGCAAATGCTTTAGGTGTTCGTTTTCATTTTCCGAATATACTATTATATCGTCGACATAGACATGACATGTTTTTCCTATTTTGGATCTTAACACATCATCTATGGTTCGTTGGGAAATACTTGGCGCATTTTTGAGGCCAAATGGCATGCGACAAAATTCGTATTTTCCATTATTGATGTTAACAGCTGTTTTTTCCTATCTTTTTCGTGCAGTAGAATTTGGTGGAAACCCGCTTTGAGGTCTAGCGTAGTGGAAAACTTGGCCTTGCCTAAATTCGATAAGATAACTGAGATATCCGGTATGGGATATTTGTCATTGGCAGTTATGTTATTTAATTTCCTAAAATCTATGACCAGTCTTTTCTTTTTTTGGCCGTTGTCGTCTATACCCTTCTTGTCCACTACCCATACAGGGTTGCTATAGGGCGACTTGGAAGGTTGGATGATTCCGTTTCTTAATAATTCAATAATCTCTTTATTAATAAATTAACTTACCGCCATTGGGTAAGGATAGCTTTTACTATAAATCGACATCCGTCGATGTGCTTATAGTAGCTATTACATTTGTACTGTATGTTAATTTGATGATTGGGTCCGCAAAAACTTTCTCATTTTTACTTAATATTTCGAAAAACCTGGCCTTTACGTATGAAGGCAGGTAATGCTCTAACTCCAATTGATTCACCTCCGCGAGACTTCTAAATTTTAACGGTTCTATGCCGTTGTTAAAGGTAAATCTTTCGTTTTTTGTATCAATAATTCCAACTATTTGTTTAAGAAAATCGTATCCTATAATACCATCGAATGATTGAAGTTCGGGTAATATATAAAAGTACGAGTACTTGTGGAACACGTTTATTAGACATTTTTGATCTATGATTAATTTACTGTTTACTGTCTTTAAGATAAACGGTTTCCCAAGCTTTTTAATCCCTTTTAGAGAAATGTTACCTTCTTAATATAATTCTTGGCACTACCTGTGTCCAAGAGAAATCTAAGCAGCTTACCATTTAAGCGCTTTTCTATATATGGCAGCCGCGATTCTGACGTGATTAATGCTCTCCATTTTGTTGGGTACTTGCTGTGCACCATCGGCAGACCTATTTTTCACCTGTGTTGGGCTTTCCCCTAAACCGTTAAAAACATTTAATCTGCATCTATTGTAGTTATTTACTGCCTTGCCGTTTTGGAAAGAAGTATTACCCGGTGTTCTCCTTACAAATCGGGAAGTGCTTGGGTCAACCTCCATTGGCACAGGGGTTTGATATTTATTATTTCCCTGATTCGTTGTATTAGATGCACTTTGGTAGTAGGGTGATGGTGGGAGTTTTCGTAAGCGTTTGCGAAAGCATATCGGGCATTATTTGACACAAGTTCTTGGGCTAATGCCAGCGCACTAGATATTACATAATGGTTTATTCAACCCAGATATAAAAACACGAAGCGCGTCACTACGGTATTTGTCGTTAAGTGATGTAATTAGTTCGGAATTTCCCACGTGAGACATAATTATTTTGTTTATGATAAGAGTTAATTTTTTCTCTACCTACTCATAAAATTTGGTGACACAAATTGCAACGGCTTGATAATATCTGTGTCGTTTTACCATAACATCTTAAGTCGACTTAAGTCAAAATCGAGTAAAGGTCATATTCTAGTTCTCCTATTCATAGTCCATATTTGTGTCCAATCCGATTTAAAAAATTCCATTTTTAAAGAAAGTTACCGCCTTTTGTATTTTTCTTATCTTTATTTTTGAAAATATTACATACATTAAAAGATCTTAAGTAAACTTAAATTTTGTGAGATGCTTTATTGGTTGTTAAAGGTTTCTTCATTTAAACTTATGTCAACTGAAGCTCTATTAATATTAAAAAAATTAAAAATATGTATTCAATGAAACATCTTATGTCCTCTTACGCTAATATGTTAAACTTATATTCTTATAATTTCTTCACTTAAATGGACATAAGTTGTTTTGAAAAAACTCGAATATTCAAAGAGAGAACTTTTTACATTTTGCAAAACATCTTAAGTCTACTTAAAATGTATGCAATAATTCGCTTCGAACATAACGGCATTTTAACTCAACATAAGTTTGTTTGGATGCGTGCTCACAACGCATTATTGCGCACATAAGCGATCAGTTGAAAACAAGTCATTGTGCTAATAACTTCAAAAATGGAAAGTGATTTATTGAATAATATAAGCAATGTAAATTTCTATAGTGATGATTCCATTATTGATCCAAATTTTAATATAAGTGGATGTACTGCAGCAAGTTCCAGTTCCGAAAATAATGATGTAAGTTTTATAGTGATTGCATTTATAAAGTGATTCTAATAAAAACTTAATATTAGGAAAACTCTATAAGTGTTGCAAATAAAGTGGAAACAGAAAAATATTCAAAGAAAAATGCAAAAGATTCCAGGAATAAAGGGCAAAGTTACACCTCAAGCGCTGGTAAGGTGGTTCAGGCAAGTGCAGTGCGCAGGTTGGAACCGTGCAGAAAGAAATGCGCAGATAGAATCACTTTTGAAGAACAGCAATACGAGTACATACACACACAGTACTGGGAACTAGGCTCATACAATTTACGCAAAACATTTTTTGGTGGCTTAATTGAAGTTGAAGAAACAAAAACAGTAAAAAAGGCTAAAAATGATTTAAAACCAAGGATAAGACCTTATACAAACAATTATTTTCTGGAAGTTGGTAGTAATAAAATCGCAGTATGCAAAAAATGCTTTACATTCACATTATCCGAGACAAAACAATCTATAAAAACGGTTGTGAGTGCAAAACTTGATGGGCGTGTAATCGGCGATGGACGTGGAAAACATAAATGCGCTAAAAAACTTTCTATCGCAAAAGAGAATAAAATTTTAGATTTTATTAAAAGCTTCCCATCGTATGAATCCCATTATACTCGAAGAAACACATCAAAACGTTATTTGCCAAGTGATTTATCTGTGAATGAAATGCATCGTCTCTATTGTGAAAAATACGCTTATTCCGTTTCAATTTCAAAATTTTCGCAATTGTTTAGCACACTCAACTTGAAATTAAAAAAACCTAAAATTGACACTTGTCATAAGTGTGATTTGCTCCAATGCAAAATACAAGTTGCTAAACCCGAAGAATTGGACTCTCTACAACTAGAGCAATCTAAACAAGTAAATTTAGCAGAAAAAGCTTATGATGCTAAAAAAAATGATAAGCATAGGGCTTTAGCTGATCCTACACTTAAAGTGTTGTGTTTTGACCTACAGCAGTGTCTTCCGACACCATTATTAAGAACCTCACTTTCTTTTTACAAAAGGCCTTTGTGGACTTTTAATCTTACTATGCATGATTGTGCAAGTAATCAGGCTTCATGCTACATGTGGCATGAAGCAATAGCAAAAAGAGGGGGTAATGAAATAGCATCGTGCGTGTTTGATCATTTATTAACATTAAATACTAATGCAAAGCACGTTGTTTTACACAGTGATTCATGTCCAGGACAAAATAAAAATTCAGTCATTGCAACTATGTTTGCAATTTAAAAATAATGTAGACATTATAGATCATAAATTCTTGGTCCCTGGTCATACTCATATGGAGTGTGATAGCGACCATGCTTTGATAAAAAAAAGGAAAAAACTAACTTCAACCAAAATTCACCACCCCCGTGATTGGTACCAGTTTATCAGAACAATTGGCGTAACAAAAAAATTTGTTGTTAATGAAATGGCACAGTCGAACATATATGACTTTGCACATGCATCAAAGAATTTATTTACATGGATAAAAGTAGATAACAGTGGTGAAAAGTATAGCTGGATCGACATTAAATGGCTAAGATATACCAAAGAAACTGGACATGTTTATTTTAAAAAATCCTTAAATGAAGAAGAACTTTTTAAATTGTTAAACATATCTAAACGAGGAATAAACTGCGTGAGAAAGACAGATTTAAAAATATGCTACGACGCACCAATAAAAATTGCCACAAAAAAGAAACAAGATCTTTTAGATATGTTACCTCTTGTGGATGAAGTGTATAAGCCATTTTATATAAACTTAGCAACAGAAGAGCAGTTAGATTGTCATCCAGATCTTACAGAAGCTGATGAAACTAATGAATAATTAATGCTTTAATTTGCTTTGAAACCAGATTTTTTGTACTATGAGTTGAACTTATTAATATGATTTAAGAAACAATACATGAAGCTGTATATTTTTGTTATGAATAAATTTTTTGTTTTAAAAATAAACAAATACAAAACTCTTATATCCAATGAGTTATTTGTTTCAGTTTTAGCAAAAGCTCTTATGTCAACTTAAGTGTTATCCAACTGAAGTATTCATTTTGACAAAATATCTTAAGTCAAATTAAGATTTGATTTTTCTTAACTTTTCGTTTTTTACTTTCTTATGTACAAAACAACGAATAAAACATATTTCTTACTAAAATTTTTTTCAAAATCGGCATATAATGTCTTAAGAAATAGTTTTACTTTTTCCTTGATTAAAAATAATTCATTAAATTTCCACACAATAGATTTTAGAGGGAATCGCCAATATCTCAAAACTCAATTTTAAGACTTAAGATGTTATCGTAAAACGACACAGATATTTAGAGCTACCTCTATAGGGCGCAAATGGTTTGAGTGCGGCAAAGGCTGCTTGGCTCCACAAAACATAACGTGTCTCGTCGCCGTTAAATTCAGGCAGTGTTTTGACAATGTCTAAAGGCTCTTCGCAAGTCACACCACTAACTACGGAAATTGATTCGTATTCTTTCACTTGATTTGGTATTTCTAACTTGCTCACTCTTTCCGTTATCTCATTTATGTTTGCTTGTACCGATTGCCTAACTTTACTTGCAAAGGCATCAAATAGTTCCCTAATTTGTGCTTCGTTCATTTTGAACTTATTTCACCATTTTTTATGATAAAACGTTTAGTAATAACTATTCAATTTTGCTAACAAGCTTTTCACTGTTTTACTAATTATAATTCTTACACTAAGAGTTTCAGCACGGTGTTCTATGTCCTTTTGTAGGTGGGGTGGTGTCCTTTTTTCCAGGATTCTATGTCCTTTCGTGCTACGTTGGGCGCCAGTTGAATAAGTCCTTTGGTGCCAGTTGCGTTTGTACTTGCTATTCGCTCGACTTGGTGAACAAGCTCAAACAGTTCCAAGTGTGTTGTTGTTGGTTGAAAACTTATTAAAGTATTCTTTGAATAAAATCAAACTTGATTACTTGGCTGCTAAAGACTTACTAGCTTTATTGAGAATATAATTTTGTGGTTTAACTTAAAATTGAACTAACAGCTATCTATGTGTTAGTTCATATACCTTATTCTATGTACTTAATTCTATGAATTACAAAACATGTAGGAAACTGGATCCGCACCTGTTCATACGTTGTGGTTCCTTTTATTGTCGACTTTGTTTGTTTAGTCTATTGGCAGCTAGCATCTGATTGCGAGCGCTGCGAACTGGCGTCGGAGCATAATGACTGCAAGGTTGATGGGAGTCATCCAAAACTGCTGATGTTGCATGTTCCCTGCGTAGTGATGTGATGTTTAGAGTGGAAGTCATGGCGTGGGAGTCATGTGTTAATTTACATACATATGTATGTACGTATGTATATGTGAAGCAGTGCGCGCACATTATATTACTGATAAACGATAATATTACGATTCGAATTTGAATTCTACTTACCAATCAGTGGCCTATTTCCCCTAAGGCCCAGTGGTCTCGGGCCTAGGGCGGCCAGATATTAAGGGCGGCAAATCGTGCAAAAAATAAATCACTGATATCAACAAGATTAACAAGAAATAACTCAAATGCAAAGTATTTTAACCGTATGCTTATATAATCTTCCTAAATCATTATTTTTGCGTATCAGAGTATAAATAATTTCGTACATCGTACATACAATATAAAGTATCTAGGAAGAATAGGTACTTAGGTACCTAACCTGTTGTTATTACGCGCGTACCAGTCAAGCTCGTACGGACGCGCGGTGTCTTCAAGTGAAAATACTTTGATCAATGTGGCAAGTATATCAAAAGAACAAGCCGAAGATATCCCACACGTACCAGGAGTGGCAGTAGTAGGAATGCAGCGCAATCCTCCGGACCAGGAGCTCTACGAAATCGACAACGATCCAGCTAAATGGACAATCGACGAGTTCACGCTTGATCACATTTGTAAGAACGGAGCCAATCAAAACATCCAAAAGGATTTTTCCAAGAGTGAGCGCATTTACAAAGATAAAGCGCGGCAATTCTCGAGACATTTATTCGAACGTCAGCTTCTAAATGGTGAAAAAGTTCCGCGAAAGTGGCTAATTTATCCCAAAAGTACTGGATGTGTTTTTTGTGGTCCTTGTTTGCTTTTTATCGGCGGGGAGAGTCAGTTCGACGAATTCATATCATCGAGTGTCAACTCGTGAGAATTCGCCTACTCACAAATTATCTCTTCTGCATATAAAAGAACGAAGCAACGTGTTAGGTCGCATTGACCGCGCATTAACAATGCAATTAGATGAAGAAATAAATTACTGGAAAAACATTCTGAAAAGAGTAGTTGCATGCGTAAAAGCACTTGCATCACGTGGTTTGCCTTTCAGAGGACACGACGAAAAATTTGGATCAATGGAAATTATTTAATGTCCTTAGAGCTTATCTCCGAGTTCGATCCGTTCTTAGCTAAACACATTAGACGTTATGGAAATCCTGGCTCAGGATTTACGAGTTATCTTTCTTCAACAACATGAGTTCATTCGACTTATAGGAAACAAAGTTTTGGAAACAATTGTAATGGAAATATTAACAGCAAAATATTTTTCTCTAATCATTCACTCGATACCGGATATATCTCACGTAGACCAGCTCACTTATGTTATCAGATATGTCCTGCCTAATTGATCACCTGTAGAACGGTTTCTCAAGTTTATTTCAAACACAGGCCACAAATCACAACAAATGACAGATGCTGTTACTTCAACTTTAACTGATTTGGGAGTTGACATTTCAAACTGCCGCGGGCAATCATATGACAACGCAGCTAACATGTCAGGCAATTATAATGGCCTGCAAGCTAAAATAAAGGAAATTTCACCCCTTGCCGACTATGCTCCCTGTTCAGCACACTCGCTGAATTTACTAGGTGTATGTGCAGCTGAAAGCAGCCAAGAGGCTTGTTCGTTCTTCTCTCTACTCCAAGAGTTATACAATTTCTTTGCAGCGACAACCCAGCGTTGAGAACTCCTTCAAACCCATTTCACCGTCAAAAGTCTATCAACGACTCGTTGGTCTGCTCGTGCAGACGCATGCAAAAGTTTACGCGAATCCTGGAATGAAATCCATAAAGCGCTAGTCACCATCGAAAATGACAAACAACAGAAGAGAATCGTTATATGCGAAGCAAGAGGTATTCGATTGAAACTGGAACGTTTTGAAACGGCCCTCATGGCTGTTTTTTGGGGATGTTTACTAGATAGCATTAACGCCACCAGTAAAAAACTTCAGAGTGTGGATGTACGAGACGTTAATACATTTTGTTGGCGAAACAAGAGAGAATTTCGATGATTTCGAAAAAAAGCGAAAAAACTGTCCTTCGTACAGGAATACGAAAACGATTTTCGACGTAATCGAAAGCGTAAGCTGCTTCCTGGCGAGACAAATATAGGTGAAGAGATGCAACAAAAAAATGGCCGTGAAAATTTTAGAATAAATACTTTTTCAGTAGTAATTGATACATTGTCAGAAGAACTGAAAAGACGTTGGGACGCTTATAAATTACTTTACAATAAATTTTAATTTATTACGAGTACCAACCTGACGAATCTCAACATCTCAGAAGTCTAAGATAAGGCCAACGCATTGCAAATGATTTATTCTACTGACTTAGAAGACGATTTTACAGAAGAATGTCTTCATTTTCGTTCTCACTACAGCATAAAAAATGAGCAGCGAAAGAGTGCAGTCAGTTTGTTCAAATGGTTACGAACCGAAGGTATTCAAACCATTTACCCAAACGTGGATATTGCTCTTCGTATGTGTGTGTGTACACCTGCGAGTAACTGTACTGGAGAAAGATCGTTTTCTTGTTTGCGGAGAATGAAAAACTACATATGTATATACGCACAACAATGACGGAGCAGAGGTTTAACGATCTTGTTTTTCTTAACATAGAAGCTGATTTTTTAAGCAAATTGGATTGCGAAGATTTGATTAATGGAAATGAAATCTCGGAAAATATTATAAACTAGCTTTATCCGCTAGCTTTTAGTTAAACAATTTTCTGAATTAATTAAAAGTGGGAATAAAGCAAATTCATGAATTATGTCTTTAGTCTATAATGATGGGTGCTGAGAAAGGGGCGGCACATGGCTTGGAGCCTAGAGCGGCTAGGACTGTAAATCCGCCACTGTTACCAATAGTATGTAGATGCGTATGAAAATTAAAATGAAATGTAATAATGTTATTGTAATATATTAGGTTTTTTAAAATATTATGATAATATATCATACATATATACATATATAGCATATCTACATACAAACATACATACATATTTGTGAATTCATAATAAATATATTATCAGAGATAAAATATATTTAATGACACATTAATTACAAATATTGAAAATAGCATAATTTAATTAGAATGTGACAAGTTTTGCATGTATTCATAAAAATTCGCAAAATGATAATCGTATCAATTAATATGATTGCATGTAAACGTACAAAATTATATGCAAAAAGCCAACATACGTCTCACAGTGTTGCGAAACCGGAATTTTTTGGAAATCATATTGCTTAAACTGTAATTTTAATTGTATCGATGAGAAACTTCTACAAATTGGTCAGAATGAAATCCCAAACAGAATGAGTGAAAAAAAAATTTACACCGAAAAAAATTGCTGGGTCAAATTTTCAACAAAAGGCAAAAAAAAAAGTTGTTCGAAAAATTTACAAAAAAATTTATTTTAATTCTTCTTTTATTTCTGATAAATACCCTATGATTAGTTTTTTAAATAAAGTATAGGGTGGTCCGAACAAGAATTATAAACGTCAAATTTTCATGATTTTTCGATATTTGTTGAAAAACTCTGAAATTTTATATAAAACCAAAATCTATTTCATTTCTTATTTGAAAGGTGGCAGTAAAAGCTTTAATTTGATACCGGTTTGAAGTCAATAGCTTCAGTTTTAAGAGAGTTATGCTGATTTTTGTGGAGTGCTATAATAGATGTAGAATAAAAACAAATTTGAAGATACTATTTTATAACACAGGCATATTTTATTGCATTCCATAGAAAAATTACAAATTATCAGTCATCTACCAATAAGTTCATTGCTTCCTCTGATAATTTCAGGTGCTTCCTCTCCTTCAGTATTCTTCTAACGGGTGATTTTTTTGAGGTTAGGATTTTCATGCATTAGTATTTGACAGATCACGTGGGATTTCAGACATGGTGTCAAAGAGAAAGATGCTCAGTATGCTTTGACATTTCATCATGAATAGACTTACTAACGAGCAACGCTTGCAAATCATTGAATTTTATTACCAAAATCAATGTTCGGTTCGAAATGTGTTTCGCGCTTTAATTTTGTTCAGCGATGAGGCTCATTTCTGGTTGAATGGCTACGTAAATAAGCAAAATTGCCGCATTTGGGGTGAAGAGCAACCAGAAGCCGTTCAAGAACTGCCCATGCATCCCGAAAAATGCACTGTTTGGTGTGGTTTGTACGCTGGTGGAATCATTGGACCGTATTTTTTCAAAGATGCTGTTGGACGCAACGTTACGGTGAATGGCGATCGCTATCGTTCGATGCTAACAAACTTTTTGTTGCCAAAAATGGAAGAACTGAACTTGGTTGACATGTGGTTTCAACAAGATGGCGCTACATGCCACACAGCTCGCGATTCTATGGCCATTTTGAGGGAAAACTTCGGACAACAATTCATCTCAAGAAATGGACCCGTAAGTTGGCCACCAAGATCATGCGATTTAACGCCTTTAGACTATTTTTTGTGGGGCTACGTCAAGTCTAAAGTCTACAGAAATAAGCCAGCAACTATTCCAGCTTTGGAAGACAACATTTCCGAAGAAATTCGGGCTATTCCGGCCGAAATGCTCGAAAAAGTTGCCCAAAATTGGACTTTCCGAATGGACCACCTAAGACGCAGCCGCGGTCAACATTTAAATGAAATTATCTTCAAAAAGTAAATGTCATGAACCAATCTAACGTTTCAAATAAAGAACCGATGAGATTTTGCAAATTTTATGCGTTTTTTTTTTTTTTAAAGTTATCAAGCTCTTAAAAAATCACCCTTTACTTCTGATTGCGGGGTCAGAATTGGCGAGCGGATAATGTAATATGTCTTCACAATTGTCTTTTCTTAATGTTTTCCTCGCATGGTAAAGCCTTGTGTTTCTGAAGTCCTTGTTTCCTGCTTCCAAAGCTTCTCCTGATAGTTGCCCAATAGTAAAACAACAGAGAGAGAGAGAAAGGTACCACCACAAGCTAAAAGAAAACACTATATAAAGACGGACACACATGCGGACTAAGTAGTGACAGAAAAGAAAAGATGGCGATTAGCCGAAACCGGTCTGAAAATAATAAAAAATTTACGTGGGATGACGGAAAGTCACCCGAAAACCAATATGATTAAATTATTCAATAAGTGAATCCGAGAATTTCCGTTCTATTTCTATGGAATAAATACTGAGAGTGATATACTAAAATCGCTATAACTTCCAGGAGGGCAGGTATGGGCAGCTGATTTTTTCACAGTTTGTTGAAAACAAATTATGTAACATTTCTGTAGTGGTTTGGAACTGGGACTCTCTGGGACTTTTTAGATATTGCTTACCTAACCCATATTTAAAGGAAAAAGTCGGGTTTCCGCTCTAAAAAAGGTGCATATGAAAATGTCTCAAACAACATTCCTTTGTTTTACAGAAGATACTTGTCCGAAGGCAGATTTTTTTTCCGAATCAAAATATCTGTCACCAAAATCAAATGAGGTCATTTTGAATACAGCCCTGAAATCCCCTCTTTTCGTGAAAATTTTGTATATTTGACTTCCAAAATCAATTAAAAATCAACGGGCCAACATAAAAATAAGCTTTATGTGCTTTTTGTTTACTTGGAATGTTTGTGACAAAATTGCATCATTAAAAACACTCGAAAAAATAATCGGAGAAAAGTTACTTTTCCACTAGCCGCAACACAGTGCGTCTGTAATAGCAATGTATATTTCTGAGCATAATTTTCATTGAGTGCTTAGCTCCGCTCACGCGGCACTACTAAAAATTTCTCCTTCTGAGCTTGATGTGGTGAAACACGCTCATCGCATTTTGTTAGCCAAAAATATTTTTTCGTTCTCCGCGCCGCACAGTGGTGCCGCTTCATACAAGCCGCGGCAAAAAATAGAAGGAATCGAGGTAGGGCTTTGAAATTTGGCACATCTCTCATATTGCTAAATTAGATGAAAAAAAAAATTGTTAAAATCCGCCCACAACCACGCTCACCTCCCATATAACACAAAAATCAAAAATTATCCTACAGTAACAAAATTTTCTACAGTGTAATATTTTGTAAATATAAGCTGGTCCAGAAAAAATAAAGTAAATCCGCCCACAATTACGCCCATCTCCCATATAACATAACCAATAAAAATTCAAAAATGATCATATATTATTAATTATTTACTCAACAAGTAATTTTTTAACATCATCGTCCAATTCTAAAGTTTATTTTTGGGATTTGTTCTGTTTTTCACCCGTTTGCACTTCTCTCGGTATCACATACGACACATACGAACGCCAAACCCTTTGAGGGTTTTACTATACTGACCTAGTACCATCACCCTGACTTGGAATTTCTCACCCCCCAGATTAGCTGTTGTACTGTGTAATTAGTTCAAATAATATAATGCATCTAAACTAGTATTTTATTGTTGTTGTATAACGAGAGACAACTCCAAAAAATAACAACAAAGCAACAAACCGAACAATCAAACAAACAAACAAAACAACGAAAAAAAAAATGAAAATGCAACAGACATGGTTATAGCTATCTTTGATCCTTATCCGCACGTATCCGCAGTTAATTTTTTCGTTATCAAATCCCTTAAAGTGTACATAAAATATTAGGACTAACTAGATTATGTAGGTACATGTAGCTAATAGTCAAAACTATAATTTTTATGTAAAAGTGTTTAAAAAATGTTTTTATTTTAAAACTTTGTCAAAATTGACATGAATTAGGCCTATGAAATGAAAATAATTATTTTATAATATATTATAATATATATTAGGATGGACTTTGAAGTCACTTCTTATTGCATAAAACGTCGAAACCCCATACGTCTGTTCTCATATTTTCAAGAGATTTTTTTTTTTATTTGACTTTAAAAATACGTTGTTATGTCAGTGAAATGGCAATTCGCAAATACGTGATAAATTAAACTATATTCATTGTCTAGAAACACTACTGGAATGAAATTTTGTTAAAATTAGATAGTTAAAAATTACATATTTTTGCCGCCTATTACCTACCGTGCGCCGTGGACCTTCTCCATGATATACGTTCTCTGTATGTAGTAGCGTGTGAGACGTGGCCATGCGATGCCATGCGCAAGCGAATGTGCGCATTTCCTCTCCCCGCACTGAGCACTCAGCTCTCGCATACCTATAGTGTATATAGTGTTCTTTTTCGTTCGTTCGAGTGAGTAATTTTCGTTATATTTACATAAATAATATTCTAATAATTGAAAACCAAAAAAAAAAGCCATGGCAGTGATTATTTAGAAAGTGAAAGTATGCAGCCAACAAAGAAAGCAAAATTCGACGACGACAATCAAGTGATCAGTAAGTAAATTATATTTTTGATGTGAAACATCTATAGGCGCGGGTAAACATGATTGCCGCCGAGGCGATCCAGGCCGTGGTTACGATCACAACACTTCTCCAACGTAAATATGTATGTTTTTGTATGAGCTTGCATACATATCGACACAGTTTTTTGCAAGCCGCGTAAAAATATACATATACTCGTATATATGCTACATATAGACTACGTATCGCCCATATATTCCATAATAATAATAATATAGCGTGGTGATCGTAACCACGACCTGTATCGCCCCGGCGACAATCATATCATATGGCTATATGCCATTAATATCGTTCCTCCAAGAAGAATTTCAGTTGGAAATAAACAACAATTCGAGAGAATGTACTACAAGATACTGTATTTATTAGATATCTTGATAATGTGATGTCTAATACTTTTGTAACATACTTCGGTTATCATCGACCAATTGTCACAGTAATACCATCAGAGGCAACTTCGAATGTAACTATTACGGAAGTCACTGATGAAAATAATTGAGCTGACGTGATTTTAAACAAATATTTGGATAAAATTTTGTATATAAAGAAAATAAATGTTTATTGAATAAACCATCTGTCATCATTTTCTGAAAAAAATTCATAATATTGTATTCTTTCATTGTGTGCCATATTTTGTTCCTGCCATAATCTGTACTTTTTAACCTATTACTTGTATAAAATAATTTCGATGTTTCACATCTGCGAGCTGTCAACTGACAGCTTACTTTTTTTATGTTATAATTTTGATATATATTTGTGCCTCTGCTTACTTCATTTATGCAATCTTGCTTATTGTTTTGTTAAACATAAAAGGTATGCCAGGAAAAATTGCAAGATGATACTTTATTGTTTTTTGTTTTTTAATAAGTGTTTGAATATACGAAGGTAAGCTAGTACATAGGCAATAAAGTAATATTATTTATTAACATACATATATTGATATGTGTATAAGTTATACCAAACTGTCTTCGATTTTTCCCGCAAAATAAACTCGAAACTGGGACAATTCGGTAACCATTTCTTCGCTGTTAAAACGGATTTCGAAATACGGATTTTATATTAGCATATAAAAAGTATTTTTAACATCCATACATATGTATGTGCATGCAACCGATTTAAAGAAATGAAATACATACGCTCACTCTATTAATGCGAAGCATCTAAAAGCGCGGGTAAACATGATTGTCGCCGTGGCAATACAGACCGTGGTTACGATCACCACGCTATATTAGTTTGTTTGTTTTGGAATCTTTGAACCGCTTCGATGTAACGGGTGATTTTTTTGAGGTTAGGATTTTCATGCATTAGTATTTGACAGATCACGTGGGATTTCAGACATGGTGTCAAAAAGAAAGATGCTCAGTATGCTTTGACATTTCATCATGAATAGACTTACTAACGAGCAACGCTTGCAAATCATTGAATTTTGGGCCCTAGAAAAGTTGGCAGAAAATCCGCTTTTTTATCGACAAATTTTGTTCAGCGATGAGGCTCATTTCTGGTTGAATGGCTACGTAAATAAGCAAAATTGCCGCATTTGGGGTGAAGAGCAACCAGAAGCCGTTCAAGAACTGCCCATGCATCCCGAAAAATGCACTGTTTGGTGTGGTTTGTACGCTGGTGGAATCATTGGACCGTATTTTTTCAAAGATGCTGTTGGACGCAACGTTACGGTGAATGGCGATCGCTATCGTTCGATGCTAACAAACTTTTTGTTGCCAAAAATGGAAGAACTGAACTTGGTTGACATGTGGTTTCAACAAGATGGCGCTACATGCCACACAGCTCGCGATTCTATGGCCATTTTGAGGGAAAACTTCGGACAACAATTCATCTCAAGAAATGGACCCGTAAGTTGGCCACCAAGATCATGCGATTTAACGCCTTTAGACTATTTTTTGTGGGGCTACGTCAAGTCTAAAGTCTACAGAAATAAGCCAGCAACTATTCCAGCTTTGGAAGACAACATTTCCGAAGAAATTCGGGCTATTCCGGCCGAAATGCTCGAAAAAGTTGCCCAAAATTGGACTTTCCGAATGGACCACCTAAGACGCAGCCGCGGTCAACATTTAAATGAAATTATCTTCAAAAAGTAAATGTCATGAACCAATCTAACGTTTCAAATAAAGAACCGATGAAATTTTGCAAATTTTATGCGTTTTTTTTTTTTAAAAAGTTATCAAGCTCTTAAAAAATCACCCTATATAACGGGGCAGCGCATCCCCATAGTTGAATTCCATATGTCCAAATAGGTTTCAAAGTTTGGTTGTAGACTAGGAGTTTATTTGATGTTGTTAAGGGTGATTTCTTGCCGATTAACCAGTTTATTTTGTGGTATTTTAGTTTTAGTTCTGAAACTTTTTTTCTATATGCTCCTTCCAATTCAACTTTGCATCCAACGTCATACCAAGATCTTTCACCGAGGTGGAATACGGGATTACTTCGTTTCCAATATGTAAGGGGATGTATGTAGCACTTTTGTTAGTGAAGTTTACATGAATAGACTTCAACTCGTTTAAAGTACGATTTGCTTTAGTGAAGATTGCATTCTGTGCGATGACTCAACTACATTTTTGCCAGTCGTAATGATGCAGGTATCATCTGCAAATGTGGCGATTGCGCAGTTTGGCGGCGTAGGCATGTCGCTAGTAAACAAAATATATAAGATTGGTCCCAGGACACTGCCTGTTTTTATCGGCTGTACATGCTTGACCCTGCTTGATTCTGAAGTAGCGGTTGCTCAGGTAAGAGTCAACTAGTTCGGTTAGATACTGAGAAAAGTGAAGTTTTAATTTATGAAGTAAGCCATGGTGCCATACTCTATCGAACGCCTGCGATACGTCAAGAAAAACAGCTGTGCAATTGTGCTTTTTTTCCATAGCATCTTCAATTATGCTCGTTATTCGATGAACTTGATCGATTGTGGAATGTTGAGATCTAAATCCAAATTGATGAATGGGTATAAGTTCCTTTTCTTCAATTACGTTCTGAAGTCTTCTTATGATTACAGCTTCAAGTAGTTTGGATAAAATAGGCAACAGTGAAATTGGACGATATGACGAGGCTTCATGTGCACTTTTGCCAGGTTTTTGTACCATAATAATTTCAGATACTTTCCATGACAGTGGGACTTATCTGAGATTTAAGCAAGCGTTTATTATCACGTAAGCTTTGCTATTGCTTTTCGCGTAATGTTTTTTAGTATATCAGCAGTAACCAAGTCGAAGCCGGGAGCCTTTTTTGGTTTAAATCTACTTTTAATAATATTTTCAACTTCTTTATTTGTTGTTGCTTGGATTTCACCCACGTATTGCGATTCTTCCAGCTGCGGTAGAGTACCATTGAACGCAAAAGGACTAAATGTTTTAGTTAGCTTCTCTGAGAAAACTTTCGCTATTTCTTCGTCGCTTCTGGCCCAGGATTCGTTTGGCCTTCTGACGGGTGTATTCGACAATATCGGTTTCCTATCATTTTTTATAGCTTTCCAAAGCGAATAATCCGTATGTTTGTTTGGCGTTAATTTTTCAATATAATTATAAATATTTTGATTTGTAAATAACTTTATTTTGGTGCTGAGAATCTTAGTTAAATTAATTATTTCTGTTTTATACCGAAGAAATCGCGTGATTTGCCATTTTTTACGTAGTTTTCTCTTTTTCTTTCTGAGTTCCAAAATATTGGAAGGATATTAAGTATAAAAGTTTTTTGTTTAGGAACAGGACTACTTTTCCAAGCCGATTCTTGAATAGTTTTCGTAAATGTATGAACTTCATCTTCTAATATATCTTTAGTGGTTATATTTACTTTACAATCAATATTTTTGTCGAGCATAACTTTGAAATACTCCCAGTCCGTATGTCTATTAGAGAGATAAGGTGGTATGTCGATTTCTTGTGGATGGCCATTTAATATTAGATATACTGGCGAGTGGTCCGAATTTAAGTCCAAGCCATTTTCCTTGGTAATGAATTTCTTAGATATTTGTCGAGTGATGAAAAAGTCGATCAGGTCAGGTAGTTTTCGTGTGTCGGAAGGCCAGTAAGTCGGCTTGCCAGTAGACATAAAGTCGCATCCAGTAGCCATAGCAGCTTTAAATAGCTCTCTTCCCTTCGGTGTCGTAACTCTTGAACCCCATTGGGAGTGCTTTGCGTTAAAGTCACCACCCATGATGAATTTCCCATGGTGTTTTAGTATAAGTTCCTTGTACAAGTCCATTTTGATATTGTGTCTAGGTGGGCTATATATCGCGATAATACTTATTCTTCCGAAACTAGATTCGACCGATATGGTCGTGGTTTGGAATTCTGAGACACTTATATTAATTTCTTCGTAGTTGGGAATATTGTCTCTGACAATTATGGCACTCCCCCCTCTCGCATTGTTATTTGGGTGGTTTGAGCAATATGTCTTGTAGTTTTTGAATTTAACGAATGTTTCATTAGTAAAATGGGTTTCTGATATAAGACAAATATCAATTGTTTCTATATGGAGTAATGCCTCTAATTCTTTTCTGCGTTTGAACAAGCCATTTGCATTCCAGGTCATAATTTTTATCGGTTTCATTTTTGCGCTTTACTTACACTTTGCTGTCGCTCTTTTAGTTAGACGTTCGTGGGTAAGTTTACCTTGCTCTTCTAGCTTATTAAGCTTGTCGAGAATTATCGAGAAATTATAGGTAATATCACTAATGGAATTCGAATTTGTAGACGTATGTTGTTGAATTTGACCTTTGGTTATGCTGGCAAATGAGGGTTTTCCAGATTGCTGACTTACATTAGTAACTTCCTTCTGAGGAGCAGTAGAAGCGGTTGAACTTAAGTGTTTTAATTGTTGATGCTCTTTATTTTTCTCGGTCGCGTTTTTAATTTTTTGAAGTTCTTTTGCCACTTCACATCCCCTATAGTTCGCAGGGTGATTTTGATTGCAGTTGCAACATTTTGGCGGTAGTTCGGCAGGTTTTGTGCAACTAAGAGTTGTATAATTTCCGGCGCACTTCACACACCTTGGTGGTTTACAACAGTAATTTCTGGTGTGACCGAATGCCTGACAGGACTTACACTGCGGTACCAGATTCGATGGCTTAATGGGTTCGAGTTTGACGACAGAGTTTAAAATATGTTTGATTTAATAAATTTTCTTTATGTTCTCTGTGGATTCGAAGCATACGATAAACATATTTAATGGATTTTTTGTTTTGTATTGAAGTTTATTTATGACTTTTGTAACTTTAAATCCCTGCCTTTGAAGATCTGAGACAATGCTTTCCGGCTCACATGAGTGATGAAGGTCTTTAACCATTACGCGTATATCCCGCGATTGCTTGTCCTCGTACGAGTACCAGGAAATTTGCGATTTATTTAATTTACTTGTAAGTATTCTATAATCTGAACTGTCAGAAAGGCTTATTTTACATGAACTTTGGCCAATGAGCTTAAGTGTGTAAGAATTTTTAACTTCTGCGTTTATCAAAGAACGCATTAAGGGTTGATTAAAATTTTCTGATATTATGATTGGCGGAGGGCGATGACTTACTTTTATATCTTTTTCATCTTTTGTTGTATTATCCGGACTCGGAGACTTCAGCGTTACTTCCGGTGAAGAATTCGCTTTGCGTTTCTTAGTCTCCCTATTTTTTTTCTTTTTTAATAACCAATTTGTTTCATTTTCAAGCTCTTCTTCGTCTGTTTCGGCTACAAAAGTCGATTTTGGTGAAGAAGAAGGCGTTTCATTGGTATATTTGAGTAGCGATTTCCTTAAATTTTCATTTTGGATTTTAAGTGTCGCATTTTCAGTTTTTAGCTCATTGTTCAATGCTTCTATTTTTTTGATACGTTCGAGCAACATACCTAATTGGTTACGTGGTGATCCCCCACCAGGAGGCGGGGTTTGTATGTCCATTACGATCTAATGGAAATGCGGTTACGTTACGTGATATAAACTGCCTTATCCACTGCTTTGCCGACTGTGCAGATAATGCAGTGTCCCTGGCCACCTACAACTCTGCGTAGACAGCTGGTTTGCCGTGTGACAGGAACAGCTGATAACTACTTCAGATGTGCGAAGGAGAATCGTAGCGCGGGAACTGATTGAGTGCTTTTTATTTTGTTATTATTATTTTGTATTGTTTTAAATTTTTATGATTTTGTGTTAAATTATTTATGGTTTCCAAACTTTAATGCAGATAGTTAATGTACCCCGTGATGTCAACGATGTCGAGGACCTCAGGCGAATCTGTCTGCAAAATTAAGGTAATTTAAGGAGCACACCCAACTGTTGACCGTACACTTTTGACTTGTTGAAAAAAAAGAAGAAGAGAAGTGAAAATATATAAAACGGTTTTTTGGCATATTCCTTTTTGTTAATTGATCGCTTGCACATTGTTTTTGTAAAATGGAATACAGAGAATAGAAAAAAGTGAAAATCCCGTTAGATTTGATGTGTTTGGTGCTTTTTTTTTGATATTTTTGCGAAAATCCACCACTTTTCGGCTGTTCACTGAAATAGCAGTTTTTAATTTTTCTCAACGAAAAGTCCCGATAAAAATTTTAAATTTGTGCTTAGTGAGTAAAATTAAGTTTATTATTGTAATTTAAATGACAATAGACTATAACAATGAAAAAATTTAAATTTTAGTGGTTACAGGACCCCACTGCTCCAAGGAAGATAGGCTTTTGATTGTTGAGCTTTGAGAGGATAGGAAAACATACAAAGAAATACAAAGCCGTTTAAAAAGTTTTGCCAAGATGGTATACAATGCCATAAATTATGAACTGAAGCCCGAAAAACGTGATACCCTACGCAAAACTACAAATTTGGAGAACCCTCGCATAATGAGCTTCAACAAAAACAATCCTTTTGCATCTTCAAGGAAAATAAAAGCGGAGCTGAAGTTGGGGATCAGCGTCGTAACCATTCGACGATACTGATGAATGAAAATTTGAATGCGTGATAGGGGCCTTTACTTAGTCAAAGATATATCAAAGTCCGATTTGAGTTTTCCAAAAGCCATTTGAACTGGCCAATATTAAAATGGCGCAATATCCTTTGGACAGATGAGTCCAAAATGGTCTTGTTTTGTGGAGGAAGCTCTAGACAGTATGTCCGATAACGATCCGAAACAGACCAGAACATTGGCTAAAAATTGGCTTAGTCAAGAAAAAATCGTGTTGATGCCATGGCCAGTTCAATCCCCGGATATCAACCCCATCAAAAACTTATGAGGACATGTCAAACGCTTTGTTTCACAACAATCCCCGTCTTCTAAGCCGCAGCTTTGGCATGTTGTTCAAGAGGCATGGGCTCAGATTCCTCTTAAGCGTTCTCAGGACTTGGTTGACTCCATACCTCGTAGGTGCGAGGCTGTAATTGCCAATAAAAGATACACAACAATGTATTAGGACAATACTAAAATATTATTTAGTATAATAAAAGTAATTAATGAGTTATGTTGATTTTTTTAATATTTTTCGTTAGCACTGCTATTTCACTGAACAGCACAAATTAGCGCTTTTATTTTATTATTCATTCATACTTAAAAAATATAGAATAAATTAGCAAAAAATGAGTTTTAGGTCATGTAAAAATAAATAATTTATCACTTCTAAAACATTTTTTATCTCATATTGGTCTTTATAATAGAATTTGTCCATTTAGAACATATAAGTCATCTGCACTGCTATTTCAATGAACACAGCTGTATGTATATTTTTACGCGGCTTGCAAAAATCTGTGTCGATATGTATGCAAGCTCATACATAAACATACATATTTACGCTGGTTTGTTGGAGAAGCTGTTACAGCGGCAAGGGAAGCAGTGGCAATTGGCGATCGTTCGTTTGTGATTTCGGCACAGCTCGGATTTTCTACCAACAACACAATGTTGTGACGCTTTGTCGTCGCGTCAGTTCTTCGACACATTGACGCCCGGAACATATATAGCGCGACAGACAGCAAGCGACATCTGTCAAATATTAAAATGCACACGTCCTTAAGGACACAGTTATTGAGGCAGCTGCATATCTAGCTTTTATACCGCGTCCTCCACTCCTGCAGAATAATTACATATTAGATATACTTATGAACGTGAAAATGCGCGACCGCTTGGACTTTTAATATGTCATCAAACATCCACATTTACATATAATTGCTGGGCATTAAATGTGTAGATATATAACTTAATAAACCTATATTAATTAAATATTTGGGTAATAATGCATGCATGACTTTATTATATACATATTTCCAAAGATGTTAAGGATTCGTCATGAAATAGCTCAATTTGTACGTGCATGCTTGTGTGCTTTGATATAAAGTATATAGAAAATATGTATACATATTAGGCAGGGTCGATTTGTGGAGAGGCAAAAAAACCGCCCATTGCTCTATGAAAATCATATTCTAGGGATCAAAATAAGAAACTTTGCCGAAGGAACCATACCTCTGAAACGAATTCTGATGTCCTCCAATTTGGGTCGAACTTTTGGGTAGGGGCAAATTTTGAAATAGAATTGAAATTACCATTTCATTCTTATTACCTCTGAAAGTAAGGAGTACTAAAGCAATAACCACTATGGTATTTCAAAAAAAATAATAAGTAAAGTGACCATTCCAAATCAAAAAGTTTACAATGAGTCCACCATCCTCTACACCGCAAGATGAAGCAACTACATCAACAACTATCGAAAACCCAATGAGTCATATACCCAAGCATGATGTTACTGTTTTTGGTGTGCCTACTGATTTGACTGATCTTAATTTACCAACCCATCTGGATATCTTAATATATTATTTTTACATAAGCGAACGTGCTAAAACAGAACTAAAGAGTTTTCCCATAAATCATTCACTATTCAAGTACAAGATAAGTTGATTGGAATTTGGGAAAAACTTGGTATGGAAATAATGCTGAAAAAAAGTGTACGCAATAAATTGAATAAATTGCTTGACAAGTATCAAGAGCAAATCAAGAGAAGAAACAACACCCAACAATTTACAGAGTATGTAAAATCTCTGGAAACAATTTTTTACATTGGAACATGTAAATACGATTTGAAGGCAGCTCCATGTGCTTGCGGCTGGGTTCCCGAGCGCCTCAAAGAGTTCATGCACGATCAACATAATCAGAGAAGACTAACAATGAATGCATTTATGATGGAAACTGAAGAGCAAGGAGCAACGTCTATGTCATCAATGCCAACATACCAAGATCCCGATGATTCAATATACGCACCGCCACCGGTTCAAGAAGATATGGATAGAAGCACAAGTTCACAATACACAGAGAGATATGATTGTTACGTAAGACTGGAACATGAAACCGCTGAATAAAAACAACCAAATGAAATGGTTTTTTCAACGATAAAAATATATCACTGGATACATTAATTGGAATATGCACTGACGGTGGGCGAACAAACACTGGCCCACACGGTGGAATTATACGACGATTCGAATTGCTGTTAAAAAGACCATTGCATTGGTTTGTTTGCCTTCTACACTTCAACGAACTTCCGTTTCGGCATTTGTTTGAAGCTTTGGATAAATCAACCAGCACTGGACCAAGATCGGCTACCGGAAAACTGAGCCGTCAAATCGAAACTTGTGAAACTCTTCCGGTAAGTTATTGCTATCACTCATTTATTATAATTGTCAACCATTTTTAATTATGTTATTAGTATATATTTTTAGGTGGTAGACGGCTTCCAGAAAATTGAGTTGCAAAATATGCCTCCTGCTCCAGAAAAAAAAGAATTTTTCACCGATTCGATCCGACATGGCCCATGCAATTTCTAGCGGCGTGGTTCCGGTGGATCTGGCTAACATCAAACCAGGGAAAATTGTACATTCTCGGTGGCTCACCAAGGCCGCTAGATTATTGCGATTATATGTGACAACGGAAAATCCAGATGCAAATTTAAGAATTCTGGTTGAATTTATAATTAAATGTTATGTGCCAATGTACTTCAATATCAAGTATTACAGCTCTGTCGTGAACGGCAATGCATTATTTTTCAAGTTCATTGGTTGGTCACGATTTCTAGAACCTCGTTTACGCAAAATTGTCAATCAAGTAATTAAAGATAATTCATATTATGCGCATTCGGAAAATATCTTGTTATCAATGTTGTTTGATGATAGGAAAGAAAAGCGCGACTGTGCCATCAAGAAAATTCTACGCTATCGAACCGATGTTGACGAGCCAATGGAACTTAGAGTTTATAAAAAACCAGATATAAACTTTAATTGCACAAGTTATACGGAAATGATCAATTTGAATTATAAAGGGTGATTTTTTAAGAGCTTGATAACTTTTTTTAAAAAAAAACGCATAAAATTTGCAAAATCTCATCGGTTCTTTATTTGAAACGTTAGATTGGTTCATGACATTTACTTTTTGAAGATAATTTCATTTAAATGTTGACCGCGGCTGCGTCTTAGGTGGTCCATTCGGAAAGTCCAATTTTGGGCAACTTTTTCGAGCATTTCGGCCGGAATAGCCCGAATTTCTTCGGAAATGTTGTCTTCCAAAGCTGGAATAGTTGCTGGCTTATTTCTGTAGACTTTAGACTTGACGTAGCCCCACAAAAAATAGTCTAAAGGCGTTAAATCGCATGATCTTGGTGGCCAACTTACGGGTCCATTTCTTGAGATGAATTGTTGTCCGAAGTTTTCCCTCAAAATGGCCATAGAATCGCGAGCTGTGTGGCATGTAGCGCCATCTTGTTGAAACCACATGTCAACCAAGTTCAGTTCTTCCATTTTTGGCAACAAAAAGTTTGTTAGCATCGAACGATAGCGATCGCCATTCACCGTAACGTTGCGTCCAACAGCATCTTTGAAAAAATACGGTCCAATGATTCCACCAGCGTACAAACCACACCAAACAGTGCATTTTTCGGGATGCATGGGCAGTTCTTGAACGGCTTCTGGTTGCTCTTCACCCCAAATGCGGCAATTTTGCTTATTTACGTAGCCATTCAACCAGAAATGAGCCTCATCGCTGAACAAAATTTGTCGATAAACACATTTCGAACCGAACACTGATTTTGGTAATAAAATTCAATGATTTGCAAGCGTTGCTCGTTAGTAAGTCTATTCATGATGAAATGTCAAAGCATACTGAGCATCTTTCTCTTTGACACCATGTCTGAAATCCCACGTGATCTGTCAAATACTAATGCATGAAAATCCTAACCTCAAAAAAATCACCCGTTATAAATATCGTATTTGAACCACCATTCACGCGAAGCATTCCGTACGATACATTGAAAGAATATTTAAATCAAGATGATCCACCGTTTAATGATCCAAAAATTCCATCACACATACAAGGAACTGAACGACATGTTCAATTGCTAGCTAGCGTTTCCAAACGGGTTATACCGGAAAATGTAGAGGCTGTTATGGCGACGACATTAGAGAGCCGTACGAAATTGCCCAGACTTGAAAGTAAAAAAGACTTCAAACAATAATTTTTTTTAGCTTCTTTTCTATAACTCACTTAAATTAATTTTTTCATTTAAAAAATAGATATTATTATAAATAAATAAATAAAAACAAAGAAAAAACATAGCCATTTAGCTGATTTTTTCATGTAAAGGCCAAAAATGGTGATTTTTTGAAATGATTGTATGGGAACCCCCCAGGGGAGTTCCAGGGGGTGTGCTACTGGCAAGGGTGGATCGGCCCGCCCTAATACATATGTATGTACATATACATATAAATTATTTGCAGAGTCGTTTGTGCATTGTAAATATGCGAAATTGTAAGCGTACATTCCTTAACATCGGAAATAGCACAACTTTTCACATTTTACACTGAAAATGCTCAATTCTGCTGATTTCGTGTCCCCTGATGTTAAATGTGTGTTAGCGTGTTCTAGCTAATAATTTTTCTGTGGTGTGGTGAAATACGTTCATCCAATATCCCAAAAGTGAAATATCACTAATCGTGAACCTTCTCTATTATTTTACGTTCTCTGCTACATATAGACTACGTATAGACTGCTTATCGCCCATATATTCCATAATAATAATAATGTAGCGTGGTGATCGTAACCACGGCCTGTATCGCCACGGCGACAATCATATCTATATGGCTATATGCCATTAATATCGTTCCTCCAAGAAGAATTTCAGTTGGAAATAAACAACAATCCGATAGAATGTACTAGAACAACAACTGGAACAACAATACATGCTGTATTTATTAGATATCTTGATAATGTGTCTAATACTTTCGTAACATATTTCAGTTATCATCAACCAATTGTCACAGTAATACCGTCAGAGGCAACTTCGAATGTAACTATTACGGAAGTCACTGATGAAAATAATTGAGTTGACGTGATTTTAAACAAATATTTGGATAAAATTTTGTATATAAGGAAAATAAATGTTTATTGAATAAATTATCTCTCACCATTTTCTGGAAAAAATTCATATTATTGTATTCTTTCATTGTGTACCATATTTAGTTCCTGTCATAATCTGTACTTTTTAACCTATTACTTGTATAAAATAATTTCGATGTTTCACATTTGCCAGCTGTCAACTGACAGCTTACTTTTTTTTCTTCAAGGGGGAATTCCTTATCTTTTCCACTCCTGAACTCTGCTGGCTACGAGAATGGCTTTGTAGTTTTTGTTGCTTTATATTTAGTTGAAATTTTTTGTTCGCGCCCGAAAATTTGTTTTTGTTTTCTATTAAGATGCTTTAGTTTTTCGCGCTCGTTTGTTGCTGAAGTTTGTTTTTATTTATGTGTTGTTTTATGGATTCGCGAACGTATGTCTCTATGTTTTTTGTTGTACATGTTGACTGTTTTGTATATTTTGATTTTTCATGTAATTTGTTTTATTTTTGTCACTTCACATTCTCTGTTACCACCGTGAATATATGTATATTTCCATACGTACTTAAGTACGAATAACTATATATAAATATATTTTGTTCTGGTTGGGTCACTGCACAATTTTTTTTTGTTTTTTTTTTTTGCACTGCACACATTTATGTTTTTGTTTGTTTGTATATATGTATACTCGTATTTATTTTACCAATAGAGAGTACTTTTATAGTCACCGCACAATTATTATTCCGTTTTGTATGTTCTTATATACATACATATGTATGTGTTTAGTTGAAAAATTAGTTGCTTGGTTTTTTTTTTGTTTTTTAATCCATAGTGCCTGTTACTATGGCTCGAAGGACCATGAACATTTTTGTTGCCAAAAATTTGCAACAAAGTACTAATCACTTTCACGATGATTAAATAAAAATGCTCACTTGTTTAAAGTGTAAAATAATTTAACGTTTATTTAGAACTTATGAAAAATATAATGTTCCATTTGCAATCCGAGTACACGTATACGGAGCGGGGAGGATGTGAACCGGACCGTTGGGTGATCGGAGGAGGTGATGTTTTAATAATACCAGTGCGCAATAGTTGTAGAAAGACGTTGAGTTCTGGCGAATTCGGTACAACGAACGAAAACTGCTCACAGCGCAGTATAGAGCGGAATGTACATATGTACATATATATAGTAAGTAAAACGAATGTTGACGGTTTTCCGTTGTCCAGTCCTTTGGTGAGTTGGGTTGCGTACGAGTGTGTTGTGTTACATTAGTGTTGTGTTGCAATGTCAGCAGCTGTGGTGAATTAAGTTGTCTTATTAGGGTGCGCCAATTTTTCTGGGTAGAGTAGTCATCCACGAAGACGATAGGTCGTACTGAAAGGGTCGCAAAAGTCGACGCCACCAAGAATGGGCGTTGTATTTGCAAACAATTGACAGAAGAGTTCTAATTTGACGCATTAATTTGAGTTTATAATGGAAACAGAGCAAGCAATTTCGAGTTGTTTTTCTTACAATTTCGAGGGCATTTATAATCCATACTAACTCACGCAAGACGGTTATTAAAACTTTTGGGCCAGAGGGTAAATGTTTTCAAAAAAGATATTCTTCGCGCAATGATGTAAAGCGATAATCTTTCGGAAGAAGTGTGGGAAATTTTGCATTAAATGGAATTGGTGCTTTAGAAAAACGACCAGTGACTCTGAACATTGAAACTGCCACATTCATTTGATTTATAAAAGGAGTCAGCTTTTGTACGAGCGATTATGAAATTGCCGTCCAGATGAGAACAGATTATCGAACTCACTGTAACACTTTTTATAAAGCATTGAATAAAGAGCAAAAACGCGGAAGGGAAATAATTGAATTGGTGATGATATTAGGTTGTCAAAAAGCGGAAGGGAGATATTTGAATTGGTGATGATATTAAGTTGTCAAATATCTCCCTTCCGCTTTTTTGCTCTAATATTTTCCCCTTTGCGGTTCAAACTTAACACCGTCGTATGCAGAAGTCAATTTCGTCGCTGTTCTGTATACAAGGTGGTAAACAGGACTTAAAAAAAAAGCATAACAAATGGTATTTAATTCAAAATAGTCTTCTGCTGCTTCAATACAGCTTTTTGAACTTTCCAAAAGCATGTCGAACGAGCATATTTTTATTTTTTTTATTTTATTTTATAAAAGTTTACATAACAATACAATTATTACATAAACTAAAGATAACGCAGCGCTAGATCGGAGGCTTTCGGCTGGCATGTTGACTAAAGCGGTATCAAATGCGTCGGAGTAGGTCGGTATCTCTGAGGAAATTATATATCCTGCTAATATTATTGTCCATCGGGTTTTTTAACAGCTGTGTAGGATTAATACCATTGAAATAGTGTAGTCTTTGGGCATCACGTTTCGGGCCGCAATCCAAGAGGTGGTTAAAGCTGAGTGCAGCAACTAGGAGTAGCGCCTTGAAGCAAATGAGAGGTTGTAATAATCGTGTGGCCAAGCCGGAGACGGGTATATGGAGTTATGTAGTTTGTCGGCATGGTCGGAGAGAAGCAGGGTTTTGTACGACTGAGATTGATTGAGGAGTAGTGATGGCTATATCGGCTCCACTCGGATAGCAATTTTTTTTGCCTCTCTTTATTTATAATCCAGTAGATATCCCTTTTTAAAAAGAACGTTTGAAGTTATGGTAGGTGTAACAACTATATCTTTAGCGACCTTATCGGCAATCGTGTTGCCATTTATATCTGCGTGACCGGGGACCCACATGATTTTGATATTCTGGGGGTGTGAAATAAAGATGCATCGAATGTTTTTAATAACGGGGTTGGTTTGGTTACATCCCTTAATAGCTTGAAAACATGACATACTGTCAGAGAAAATTATAAATTTTCCTTTATTTCGTACGGAATAAAGCATCGCCTTGAATATTCCCACGGCTTCTGCTGTGAAAATCGAGCAGAAATTTAATAAAATACCATAAGAAATTACTTCTCCATGCTCTTTCACGACAGCAAATGAAGTCTGTGATGATTTTGAACCGTCGGTAAAAATCAGATCCCATCCAGTGGATTTGTATTTAGCTGCCACTTCGAGGAAATTTGCCTTCTATACATCGTTGGCAGTATTCGCCTTCCGCAGATGGACAAGTTCATTGATAAAAGAATCATTTTTAAACAGCCACGGCTATTTAACGCTTTTGCGAATATGAGGCCTTTGGAGTGGAAGGCCGTTATCCTTCGCGAATTTGATACATAAGTAAACGGATGATTGCACTTTGGGTGGCCGTTTGCGCAAAATCGCTAATTGTAGGTCCTTTCTAAGAAGAGCGTTCGGGGAAAACATCAGGTTAGCGTAGAGTTTGCGAACTGAATCTTCGGCGTCATCGAATATTGTATTTAGCCCAGATTCTGCAAAAAAATTATTTAAGGGAGTCGTTGGAAACGCGCGCAGCGATCTTCGAATTGCAGCGTGGTAAGGGGGAGTCAGCATTTTCAACTTATTTTTTGCGTGATGTCCATAAACTTCCAAACCGTATTGTATAGTTGAGACAATAAGTGCCCTGGTTACGTTAATCAACAATGCCGGACCGAAAAATGAGCGCTTTGCGGAGAGGTACTTAACTATTAATAGTTTGGACATTAGTCTATCTCTTACATATTGACAAAGTTGAGCGAAAGAGTACTTAGAGTCTAGTATTATACCTAAAAACTTAAGGCTATTTGTACAATTTATAGTTACATCGGAAAAAGTTATGGTATGGGTGCTACAGTTTTTTTTTCTACAAATGTGCAACAATTTAGATTTGCTAGGGGAAATTGAAGCGCCGGAAGTTTGCGACCAGGAGGAGATTTTGGAGAGGATATCGTAGAAGGTTCTTAGAACTGCTGCTTGATCAGTGTTTTTGGAATACACCAGAACATCGTCAGCGTATAATTGGTGCTCAATAGTGGTAAATTTAGACAGTAATTCGCTAAGTTCATCAAACGCTATAATGAAGAGAATCACCGATAAAGGTGATCCTTGAGGAGTGTCATTATCTAGGGGAAGGATAGAGGAGCGGGTGTTGGAGACAAGGACGCTTATTTTACGATGGGATAAAAAAGATTTTATAAAATTTAAGATTCGCGGACCAACTTTCCATTTGGTTAGTTACCTTAGTACGATATGAATACCTATTCGATCGAAGGCTTTTAGAAAATCGAGAGACATCAGGGAGATATGATTGTTATTTGACAAAGCATTAGAAATGTGGTGGTCAAGATGAACAAGTGAGTCGATAGTACCCTGCCCTCTTTTGAATGCAACTTGGTTATGATGAATGAAATTATTTCTGCGGGCATACCAGGAGAGTCAGGTAGCAATCATTTTTTCTAGCAGTTTGCCTAAACACGGGAGAAGGGAGATTGGGTGGTAACTGCAGACATCAAGGGGAGATTTACCAGGTTTGAGTATGGGAACTATCAAGCTCGTTTTCCAGGCTTGGGGGTAAATGCCTGTAGAAAAAATATTATTGTAGAGGTTAAGAAGGCGGGAAAGGATAGGAAGGGGAAGGTTCTTGATAATAGGGTATCGTGGCCAGGTGTTTTGCCTTTTACTGAAAAAAGGGCAGAGACCAGCTCAAAATGCGTTAAGTCTTTTTCTAAGTACTTGGCAGGGATCGAAAGATTGCTGGGTGGAAACCGTGATGAGGTTGTTTGGTACTTATTTGAAATAAATTCAGGGGGGAAGTTGCAATCGGAGTAGGCCGTAGAAAAGTAGTTGGCGAACTCTTGAGCTATATCTAGAGGGTATAGAAGGGTGCCGCGAGTGGAACTTAAGGCAGATATTGTAGAGAAAGAAGCCATCCCAGATAGTCTTTTGATGTCGGCCCAGATCCTTCTTGGGTTGGATGACGAGTTAATGTTGCTGGTAAATTTTTCAAAGCAGGCAGCTTTCGCAAGTTTGGCTTTGCGGCGAAAATTAGCATTAGCTTTTTTGTACTGAAGCAGATTGGAGGAAGATCTTTCACGCTTATATTCATGCCATGTACTTTGTTTGGCTTGCCTTAAAGTTGAAAGTTCAGCGCTCCACCACAATGGAGTCGGCCTACGAGTTTTGATACCTGATTGTGGGATAGATAGATTAGCCGCACTTCTGATGATTTTTTGGACGCGGGACGCTTCTTCGTTGACGTTGAGGGAAATGGTATAGGAGCTGCAACTATGTAGACACGCATCTTGGAACTTTAACCAATCAGCAGAGTCAGTCTGGTATTTCAGCCTCGGGTGAAATTTTGAAGGAAAACGGTTTGAAGGGAGTCTGGAAATAATGGGGAAATGATCACTGCCATGGAGGTCATCAATTACTAGCCAAGTACATTTGGTAGAAAGGGAAATCGAACATATGGTGAGGTCAAGGTGGGTGAAGGATTTGTGAGTAGAGAAGTGAGTCGGGGAGCCGTTATTAAGGACAAAGGAGTTGGAGGCAAGGATTGAATCTTCAATTACACGGCCCTTAGCATTAAGCGAAGGGGAACCCCACATAGGGCTCCAGGCGTTAATAAAAGGACTATCAGTTGACGGAAAAATATTATTAAAGTCAGTGGTTGAAAATGCTTGATCATGAGGGGAGTAGGCGCAGGCAATGGATATTTTATTGGGCGATTGAATTTCTCATACCAAGGAAGAGATGCGGGACTGGAGAGGATAATATTTGTGCGGGACATTTTTCTTCACTAAGATACCAATTCCTTGCTTACTAGATAAATATGTGGCAAATTATGAAAGTATCCAACAAAGGCCAAAGGGGTACGAGCGTTGACCATGTAGGGGAGGTGGGTTTCATTTAAAAGAATTACAGAGGGATTGTGTGATTTAATTAATATTTCAAGATCGATGAAATTATTGTAATATCCGTTTATGTTCCACTGTAAAGCTACAAACATATGCACAAAAGAGAAAAGAAAACTGGTATTTGTTTTTGTTAAGTATATAGCTAAAAATATTATGAGTTAGAAATGTCCATATTATTAGGTGGGGAAAGCGTAATTGAGTCATCGTGTTTATTAGTTGGAGATTGAGAGGAAAGAGGGATAGGAAAGGGAGAGGAAAGTGCCGTGCAATAGCCCGAGAGTATGTCTGTTGAGTTGGGAGAGTCAGATAGATACATATAGCAATTATTTTGAGAGAGTGGATTATCAACGATTGCGTTGGTTGCTGTTGGGTTTTTGTTAAATGATTGCGGGTAAAGGTCAGCAGTGTGAGAGTTAAGTGGAGACGAGATGTTCTTTGTGGAAGATGATGGTTTGGCTGAGTATGTATGTAATGAGTTGTTATTGGTGGTTTGTGAGGAGTTTGCGGGGTTAGTAGGGGAATTATTTTCGTTTGAGTCTGCAGTTGCTTGTCGTTTTTCGTTTTTGTTGAATTCGGGAGTCTTTAACACATTGGCAAATGATGAGGGGTTAAGGGGAGCCGGGATTGTATTTTTGTATTTTTTTATTGCTTCGTGCATGCTGCATTTTTCTAAAGTTTTAATACGTAGAATTTCTTTGGTTTGTAGAAATTTTGGACAAGCGTTTGAGGTGGACGGATGCTCTTCAGAGCAGTTAGCGCACATTGTTCTTATACATTCGGTAGGGGAGTGGGGAGGGAGGTAGCAATTGTTACACATTGGAAATTTTTGCAGTATTTTGTTGTATGGCCAAGTTTTTGACACGACTTGCATCTCATGGGATTTGGGAAATATGGACGGACAGAAAGGATTCTCCATGCGACTTCAATTTTTCCGGGAAGATGATATTTATCAAATGATAAGAGAATTGAGCCAGTAGGCTTAGATACACCATCAATTATTCTATTAAACTTATATATAGAAGTTACGCCGTGCGTCTTAAGACCCTCTATAATGTCGCTTTGAGGCAGATGAGTCAGGAATGGAGCAAAAATGGAGCAAAAATGGTTCCTTTTACGCTGTTCAAGTTATCGTGAAGTTATGCGGTGATATCACACACTCCCGGAAGAGATTTAGCTGACAAAAACTTTTCTGCAATTTTCTTATTTTTGAGAAGCAGAAGTAAATTGCCGTCGCGAAGCTCAGATATAGTGTTGACATCTTTGCTAATGTCTAGTATACCTTTATGTACGGCAAAACACGATAAGCTCGTTAGTGGTTTGTTACCTTCCAATGCTTTTATTATGATGAATTTAGGATCGTAGTTTTTTGTAATTGGTAGATCTGGGAATACATCCAGTGGAGGTCTGGAGCTCGGAGAAAGCAGGGCGAACCTGTTATCTCCGAGGTTAGAAGCCCCGGGGGGCATATTGGCAAATTGTTGATTTGCGTCACTGACTTTTTAAGCGCGGCTTAGATAAGTAAACAACTAATGCACGTGTTTTAATACGAATAGCGGTGATAAACAGAATTGAAAACAAACGCACTGTGTTAGAAACGCAACTGTTCACGCTGAGTGATAGTCGGAGACTGCGAACGAACATAACGCTTTCTTTTCATGGGTAAATGCAGTCTTCCGAAAAGGAAGAAGTCGCACGGTGTCATATCAGGTGAATACTAGTGAATAAAACGTGATTTTTGGTGAAATAATCGTTCACAAGTGTCGATCGAATGTTGGATTCTGAGCAATTTTTGGCAATCATCGCCATAAACTTGTTTCGTCAATTGAAACGTTTTGGTAAAAGTTTTACGAATTTGAAAATAAAATATAATATTGGCTTTTAGTTCGAAGCTCAAACGCAATAACTTCACTTCTAATCGATGAAATTCTCACTGAACAATCGATTAAGATTACAGATTCTAACGCACCAGTCGACATATAGATGGCACCAGGAGGCGCTAGATTCGAAAAGTCCTGTTTACTTTGGAATGCTCCTTGTAAATTGCAAATGCATATATATAGTATATATCGGATAGTTTTGTATCATTTACGGAAGATTTGTGGTTGCGATTTTTTTCCATTTTGCATAGTGTTTGGACTTAAGGTGTTGCAACACTGAATTCTGTTGCAATTACATTTTTAACACACAGTATTTTTAAGTATTGTTTGTAAAAAAAAATTAAGTAGAAATAACCTTTATAGATCTTTCACGCTTATATTCATGCCATGTACTTTGTTTGGCTTGCCTTAAAGTTGAAAGTTCAGCGCTCCACCACAATGGAGTCGGCCTACGAGTTTTGATACCTGATTGTGGGATAGATAGATTAGCCGCACTTCTGATGATTTTTTGGACGCGGGACGCTTCTTCGTTGACGTTGAGGGAAATGGTATAGGAGCTGCAACTATGTAGACACGCATCTTGGAACTTTAACCAATCAGCAGAGTCAGTCTGGTATTTCAGCCTCGGGTGAAATTTTGAAGGAAAACGGTTTGAAGGGAGTCTGGAAATAATGGGGAAATGATCACTGCCATGGAGGTCATCAATTACTAGCCAAGTACATTTGGTAGAAAGGGAAATCGAACATATGGTGAGGTCAAGGTGGGTGAAGGATTTGTGAGTAGAGAAGTGAGTCGGGGAGCCGTTATTAAGGACAAAGGAGTTGGAGGCAAGGATTGAATCTTCAATTACACGGCCCTTAGCATTAAGCGAAGGGGAACCCCACATAGGGCTCCAGGCGTTAATAAAAGGACTATCAGTTGACGGAAAAATATTATTAAAGTCAGTGGTTGAAAATGCTTGATCATGAGGGGAGTAGGCGCAGGCAATGGATATTTTATTGGGCGATTGAATTTCTCATACCAAGGAAGAGATGCGGGACTGGAGAGGATAATATTTGTGCGGGACATTTTTCTTCACTAAGATACCAATTCCTTGCTTACTAGATAAATATGTGGCAAATTATGAAAGTATCCAACAAAGGCCAAAGGGGTACGAGCGTTGACCATGTAGGGGAGGTGGGTTTCATTTAAAAGAATTACAGAGGGATTGTGTGATTTAATTAATATTTCAAGATCGATGAAATTATTGTAATATCCGTTTATGTTCCACTGTAAAGCTACAAACATATGCACAAAAGAGAAAAGAAAACTGGTATTTGTTTTTGTTAAGTATATAGCTAAAAATATTATGAGTTAGAAATGTCCATATTATTAGGTGGGGAAAGCGTAATTGAGTCATCGTGTTTATTAGTTGGAGATTGAGAGGAAAGAGGGATAGGAAAGGGAGAGGAAAGTGCCGTGCAATAGCCCGAGAGTATGTCTGTTGAGTTGGGAGAGTCAGATAGATACATATAGCAATTATTTTGAGAGAGTGGATTATCAACGATTGCGTTGGTTGCTGTTGGGTTTTTGTTAAATGATTGCGGGTAAAGGTCAGCAGTGTGAGAGTTAAGTGGAGACGAGATGTTCTTTGTGGAAGATGATGGTTTGGCTGAGTATGTATGTAATGAGTTGTTATTGGTGGTTTGTGAGGAGTTTGCGGGGTTAGTAGGGGAATTATTTTCGTTTGAGTCTGCAGTTGCTTGTCGTTTTTCGTTTTTGTTGAATTCGGGAGTCTTTAACACATTGGCAAATGATGAGGGGTTAAGGGGAGCCGGGATTGTATTTTTGTATTTTTTTATTGCTTCGTGCATGCTGCATTTTTCTAAAGTTTTAATACGTAGAATTTCTTTGGTTTGTAGAAATTTTGGACAAGCGTTTGAGGTGGACGGATGCTCTTCAGAGCAGTTAGCGCACATTGTTCTTATACATTCGGTAGGGGAGTGGGGAGGGAGGTAGCAATTGTTACACATTGGAAATTTTTGCAGTATTTTGTTGTATGGCCAAGTTTTTGACACGACTTGCATCTCATGGGATTTGGGAAATATGGACGGACAGAAAGGATTCTCCATGCGACTTCAATTTTTCCGGGAAGATGATATTTATCAAATGATAAGAGAATTGAGCCAGTAGGCTTAGATACACCATCAATTATTCTATTAAACTTATATATAGAAGTTACGCCGTGCGTCTTAAGACCCTCTATAATGTCGCTTTGAGGCAAATGAGTCAGGAATGGAGCAAAAATGGAGCAAAAATGGTTCCTTTTACGCTGTTCAAGTTATCGTGAAGTTATGCGGTGATATCACACACTCCCGGAAGAGATTTAGCTGACAAAAACTTTTCTGCAATTTTCTTATTTTTGAGAAGCAGAAGTAAATTGCCGTCGCGAAGCTCAGATATAGTGTTGACATCTTTGCTAATGTCTAGTATACCTTTATGTACGGCAAAACACGATAAGCTCGTTAGTGGTTTGTTACCTTCCAATGCTTTTATTATGATGAATTTAGGATCGTAGTTTTTTGTAATTGGTAGATCTGGGAATACATCCAGTGGAGGTCTGGAGCTCGGAGAAAGCAGGGCGAACCTGTTATCTCCGAGGTTAGAAGCTCCGGGGGGCATATTGGCAAATTGTTGATTTGCGTCACTGACTTTTTAAGCGCGGCTTAGATAAGTAAACAACTAATGCACGTGTTTTAATACGAATAGCGGTGATAAACAGAATTGAAAACAAACGCACTGTGTTAGAAACGCAACTGTTCACGCTGAGTGATAGTCGGAGACTGCGAACGAACATAACGCTTTCTTTTCATGGGTAAATGCAGTCTTCCGAAAAGGAAGAAGTCGCACGGTGTCATATCAGGTGAATACTAGTGAATAAAACGTGATTTTTGGTGAAATAATCGTTCACAAGTGTCGATCGAATGTTGGATTCTGAGCAATTTTTGGCAATCATCGCCATAAACTTGTTTCGTCAATTGAAACGTTTTGGTAAAAGTTTTACGAATTTGAAAATAAAATATAATATTGGCTTTTAGTTCGAAGCTCAAACGCAATAACTTCACTTCTAATCGATGAAATTCTCACTGAACAATCGATTAAGATTACAGATTCTAACGCACCAGTCGACATATAGATGGCACCAGGAGGCGCTAGATTCGAAAAGTCCTGTTTACTTTGGAATGCTCCTTGTAAATTGCAAATGCATATATATAGTATATATCGGATAGTTTTGTATCATTTACGGAAGATTTGTGGTTGCGATTTTTTTCCATTTTGCATAGTGTTTGGACTTAAGGTGTTGCAACACTGAATTCTGTTGCAATTACATTTTTAACACACAGTATTTTTAAGTATTGTTTGTAAAAAAAAATTAAGTAGAAATAACCTTTATAGATTAATTTGAAGTACATTTTGTGATAGTATGGGTTGATGCAAATTTAAAATTGAATTGAAAACATTGATTTTATTTTAGTGAGTTAGAATTATTTAGGTAAATTATTGTATTGTTTGATAGTTTTTTTACCGTTAATTTTCAACATGATTTAGTTGGTTGAATTGACACTTTAATTTGACGAGTATTCGTGTGTTTCATGTGTTTCGATGATATCCCATTACATTATTTATTATTGCTGAGTTTATTTTTTATTTACTTACAATTTGTGAACAAATTTAATGCTTATCAGTCATTCATTGAATTAGTTATATATTTTTTTTTGGAAGTGTAGTGGCGTCACACATCCATACATCTATTATTAAATCGCTTACAGGGAGGGTACACATCTCGTCTCTAGAGAATAGAGAAAATACATATGTAATTGAGTAGAACACGAAATTTAATTGAAGCTGCTAATAATGTTGATAAAAATTCAGTCCCTTTTCGAAGTTCGTTCAAATGGGCATTGGTTGAAATAATGCCTAATTTTGATCCCTATCATATTTTTCCTATGAACTTAGTTTGGTTAGCTAAGCATTTTGCTTCAGATTTACAATGTGTAAAGTTACCATGTTACAATTTACATAAATCTCAAAAACTAATATGGCAGTAATTTGTTGATATGTACGTGAGAATAGAAGGATGTAGATAATAGAAAATGCAGCATCTTATACGAGTATAACAACATCAAGTTTATTTGAGGGCAGATATGTATATCAATTTTACTAATTATTTGCAAAGAAATCAAGAGATAACATATAAGATAACATCTCCTATCTTAGGTCGTAAAGTGATTTTGCCTCCATCCTTTACTGGGTCTCCGAGATATATCGTTTTCTTAATTGGCGAACACACCGCTTACGCGATTATAGCCGAGTTAACAACAGCGCGCCAGTCGTTTCTTCTCTTTGCTACGTGGCGCTAATTGGATATTCCAAGCGTAGCCAAGTCCTTCTCAACATGATCTAGCAAGCGTAGCCACTGTCTTTTAATTCGCTGAACTATGTCAATGTCGTCGTATATCTCATACAGCTCATCGTTCCATTGAATGCGATATTCGCCGTGGCCAACGCGCAAAGGACCATAAACCTTTCGCAGAACTTTTCTCTCGAAAACTCGCAACGTCGACTCATCAGTTGTCATCGTCCAAGCCTCTGCACCATATAGCAGGACGGGAATTATGAGTGACTTATAGAGTTTGGCTTTTGTTCGTCGAGAGAGGACTTTGCTTCTCAATTGCCTACTCAGTCCGAAGTAGCACTTGTTGGCAAGAGTTATCCTGTATCAGATTTCCAGGCTGACATTGTTGGTGGTATTTACACTGGTTCCAAGATAGACGAAATTATCTACGACTTCAAAGTTATGACTGCCAACAGTGACGTGAGAGCCAAGTCGCGAGTGCGACGACTGTTTGTTTAATGACAGGAGATATTTCGTCTTGCCCTCGTTCACTGCCAGACCCATTTGTTTTGCTTCCTTGTACAGTCTGAAGAAAGCAGAACTAACAGCGCGAGCGCTAAGGCCGATGATATCAATATCATCCTGCTCGATTAAGCTCTGCAGCTCGAACAATTTTCTCCAGCAGCAGATTGAAAAAGTCGCACGATAGGGAGTCGCCTTGCCTGAGACGTCGTTTGGTATCGAACGGCTCGGAGAAGTCCTTCCCGATCCCGACGGAGCTTTTGGTGTTGCTCAACGTCAGTTTACAACCGTATTAGTTTTGCGAGGGAATCAAATTCAGACATCGCGGCATAAAGGCAGCTCCTTTTCATGCTGTCGAAAGCAGCTTTGAAATCGGCGAAGGGGTGGAGTGTGTCGATTCTCCTTTCACGGGCTTTTTCCAAGATTTGGCGCATTGTGAATATCTGGTCGGTTGTTGATTTGCGAGGTTTAAGGCCGCACTGATAAGGTCCAATCAGTTTGTTGACGGTGGGCTTTAATCTTTCACACAATACGTTCGATAGAACCTTATGTGCGATGTTGAGGAGGCTTATCTCACGGTAGTTGGCGCAGATTGTGGGGTCTCATTTTGTATGGATTGGGCATAGCACACTTAAATTCCAATCGTTGGGCATGCTTTCGTCCGACCATATTTTACAAAGAGGCTGATGCATGCTCCTTATCAGTTCTTCGCTGCCATGTTTGAATAGCTCGGCCGGCAATCCATCGGCCAGCGCCAATTTGTTGTTCTTGAGACTGCTATTCGAACTTCTTCATTGTCGGGCAATGGAACGTCTGCTCCATCGTCATCAATTGGGGAATCGGGATCGTCTTCTCCAGGCGTTATACTTTCACTGCCATTCTCCAGCCTGCAGAATGGCAGTGAAAGTGAATCCATAATTTAAGTATGCTCTGGGCATCGGTGACTAGATCACCTTTGGGGGTTCTACAAGACTATGCTCCGGTCTTGAAACCTGCTGTTAGCCGCCGCCTTCTTTCGTAGAATTTCCGAGCATTACACCTGTCGGCCAGCTTATCAGGCTCTTCGTGCTCACGCATTTCGGCCTCTTTTTTTTCTGTCTGCAAATGCGTCTCGCTTCCCTCTTCAACTCTCGGTATCTATCCCATTCCGCACGTTGCGAGGTAGGCAGCGTGTTTTCTCTCCGCTGCGACACGGCACTCCTCGTCGTACCAGCTGTTCTTTTGCACTTTCCGAAAACCAATGGTTTCGATTGCAGCTGTACGGAAGGAGTTTGAGTTGTTGACGAGTGCTCTCAGAGAGCAGGAGTGCAAGCCGAGTAGAAAATTGTTCGGCTGTCTGTTGTGATTGCAGCTTCTCGACGTCGAACCTTACTTGTGTTTGTTGCGGGTGTGAATCTTTGCTGCAACAAGATAGTGGTCCGAGTCGATGTTAGGACCTCGGAGCGCACGCACATCTAAAACACTGGAGACGTGTCTTCCGACTACCACAACATGACCGATCTGGTTGGCGGGTTTTAGATCCGGAGACAGCCAGGTAGCTTGATGAATCTTCTTATGCTGGAATCTAGTACTACAGATAACCATATTTCGGGCCCCGGCGAAGTCGATCAGCTTGAACCCATTTGGGGATGTTTCCTCGAGGAGGCTGAATTTACCGACCGTAGTGCCAAAGATACCTTCTTTGCCCACCTTGGCGTTAAAGTCGCCAAGCACGATTTTAACATCGTGGCTGGGGCAGCTCTCATAAGTGCGCAATATTAATAGGGGGGTCTCTCATCCGAAGCTGTTGGTAATTTTTCATTGGGGGTGTTTTTTAAGTGGCGGGTCCCAAACTCAGCGCACAACCCTCTGCAGGGGATGTTTCGCCTTCAAACTGATATTCTTAGGCTACCCAGAGGATACTTGGTCAAAGAACAAAAGTCGTGAGCTGCTTGAATCATATGTAAAAGAATCGTTTCTGGCCACTCCCAAGTGAATGGCGATCAGAGAACTTTCCTCACTTGCGTGAACTTCTACACGTGCTCCTTACTTTGAAGCAATGTCAATTGTTCAGCACAGCGGAAAGGCATCGCTTTTGGTTACAATGACTTGCAATCCGAATTGGCCAGAGATTGTAAGTAATATTGATCTTAATGAATCATCTCGTTTTAGGGCTGAAATATATATATATATTTTCCCGTAGTTCCTAGGTGGAACATAGGGCTGAAATAGTTGTTCATATATTTAAATCGGAATTAAAAGATCTGATATCTGACATTTGGAATAAAGATTTTTTTGGCGCAGTTAAGGCTCTTGTATATACAAAAAAAAACGTACATTTCAAAAAAGAGGTTTGTGTAATGCTCTCATTATGCTAGCTTTACGTGAAAATGACAAAATTGTTGGGCCGGCTGATACTGTTTTTTATAGTAAGGGGAAGCATCGAAAGCCGGAGTGCGGAACTTTAATCCGCTACACCTAACCTACTCCCAACTCAAGACTCTCCCACGGAACCACCGACTAAGTACTACTTCGTGGGAGGGATAAGACATTTGTTCAAAAAGTCTCAGTTTGGTCATTATGAATGCTGACGCTTCAACTGACACATGAGTGTCATTAAATTATCGACCGTAAAAGTACAACCGAGTGTGGTTTTTAGTTTTTCCTTTGTAGAGGCAATAAAATAATAAATGTTCAGAGTCTTCTGTATACGCTGTCGGTCAGTTGGGACTAATGTCATTGTGGAATCTGAAAATGTAGCTTCTA